>NW_017972552.1:26948-78563 GCF_001876935.1 Asparagus officinalis | reverse complement strand
AAGCAACTGATAGATCAGAATATTTATTTTAATCAGAAAGAAACAAGGGGGGAGAAGATGGGATTTACCTTATAGACCGTACCAAAACCTCCCTGTCCAAGTTTTTGGGAATTAGAGAAATTATTTGTAGCAGTTTTTAGCATTGGCAAATCAAATGACAAACATTCAGAACTTGAGATACCCTCCAATGTAGCTGTCGTACCTGAAAAATATTATTCATTAAACTCTCTACTGATTGCTTCTCAGTTTTTGATCTGCATTTTCAATTTAAGTGGCTGATAAAAGTAGCTCATTCCTAAAGTTCGGGATAAAGACTTTGTTGTTGCTGTTGAATGGCAGATGAAACTAGGTTTGGCATAAGTTAGCAGATTAACTTCATTGAAGAGGTTCGAACTGTGGTGAAACTACATTTCATGTTTGCCATCACGTAAATTCTTAGAGATCTCATTTGATGACTAGTTTAACTATTGGTTAGAGTTGTAGCCAGTCGTGAATAACCGACCTAAATATAAGGGCAGAATCTCCCATAGGAGAGGATAATCATTAATAAAGGGCCTTTCATGGCTGATGAATAGAAGGAAAATCAGGTATAATAACTCATAAGATATTCAGAGAGAGGTGTTTCTTGGAATAAAAATAGCTTTTTGGTCTCTTGTAGAGATCAAGCAAAGGGTCAAAGGTGTATGTGTATTTTCTGTTACTTTGTTCATTAATATAGTGTAAATTTTCTGAGTCTCTCTCCATGGATATCAGTGTAATTGACCGAACCACGTATACCTGTTGTCTTACTTGTGTACTGCGCTTTTTTGCTGGTAATTCTTGTGTTCTAGACAAATATTAATTTGGTAAAGGCTTACATTGTGGTCCCGGTGCATTAACTTGATCTCAGAGAATTAGATTGGACGAAAGTATAGAGTACACAAGGTGAAGGTGATGGAATGTTGATAGAAGTCTATAATTAGCTCTTGTACTAGTCGTTCGGCAAATGCCTACTACATCCATGGTGCAAGTGCCAATAGTAGGAAGTTCAAGATGCCATGCTTTAAAAATTTGCTTGCACAAAAAGTAATCTTGTATGATTACTATGATAATTAGTACACGATGCTTCAAAGTGCTAAAATCTGCATGCTCAGCTGTATGGTTATGGGTGAGGGTATGGGTACGGGCATGAGACACGGCAAATTTGTAAAAGGTTAGGCTCGACCGAGTGTTTTAAATTTGTAAAAGGTAGGATACATGTCCAAGAAGTGTATGAAGAGTGTTTTAAATTAAAAGATGTACTGTATAAATATATATCTGAATAAACGTATGTCTGTATTTAAGGAGTGTCCAATACGTGTCTGGTATGAATATGGGTACGGGACAAGTCAAGTACGGATATGGCTTCATGATAGAAGTACCCACGCAATGTAGCCTGCATGGATAATATTTGCGGAGACCTTGAATTGCATGCCTAAATTACAATCAAACTCCCAAAAGGAGAAAAAAGGAAACAAATTAAAATTCAGTGCTGATTTAGTCAAGTTAACTTTTTGGTTACAGATATAGGTTCGCTCATTTATTTATTTATTTATTACCTACCATGGATGATTATTGCAGAGCTCGTCCTCATCTTCCTCCTCAAGCAAATGCCAAAGACAATGATGATAGATAGCCCAAGTGCCACAGGGATCACAATTAAGAGGACCTTACCAGCGATCTTCTTGTTCCCTACGACAATTAGTTAAAAAGAGTAAGATATACATAACTAACAGTAAAACAATTTCATTTTTTTGATGAACAATGATTCTTTGGATGGCATGTTCTTTCTGAAACCTGACCTTATCCACCATCTTATCTTAGTTATGGTATGTTTACTTTATTCAATATAACTTTCGATTTGTTTGTCTTTATTCAAATATAAACTCTGCTCTATCTTTTACAACTTCATGAATGATTATCGTTCTTTTGATTATAACACACATAAGATAGGAGGATAAATCACTGTGTGTTCGACAATGAAAACTAAAAATATGTACGGTGCACCAAAATAGCTGCAGCATCAGAGGGTCTGTAGTCAAGCCTGTTTTTGATGGACTTTGATATTCTCAACCATGATTCATAGAGATTATACTTTCAGTCATAATAATCATTACTATGATAAGAAAAAGTGGTCCTGTTATTGCCTGGTTATAGTCGAGAGACTTTTTTTTTTGAATGAATAGTCGAGAGACTTTGAAGTCCTTGGATCAAAATCGGTAAAAGTGCAATGTTTTAAGGTAGAAAACATTCCAAAAAGAAGACGTAAGTTTTCACCTTTTCCATCACCACCTGCATTGTGTAAAGAAGAAGGGGTTTCAGCAGGCGGAGCAAAGGCAGAAGGACCCGAGATATCAAGCGAAACTGTAGGTTCCCCTCCAAAGAACAAATAAGGATCATACCTAAAATAACAACTATGTCCAAGGACCACCCCGCCCGAATTCATCTCATACCCATAATAATACCCCCAGATCTGCTGCAAACACTGGTTACATCCATATGCAGATAAATCCCTTGTGCACTGTGCCAACGCGTATACCTTAACCCCGCCACTCGACCCATTAAACACCACCCCAGTAGCGAACTTCATTGTAGAACTGTACGCAGCTTGATATATAATCTTCTCTAGCAGCTTGGTCTCCATCTTCACATACAAATCCACATCCGTCACATTCTTATTGCTGTAAAACATCCTTCCGTTATGCTCATCGACAATCGAGAAGAAACGGCTGTCGGTGTACCGGAGATGGCAATTGGTGTACCAGACCGTGGCCTTTTTGTATGGTGTGCATAAGGGGAGTATTTCTTGTGCGGCATTTTTGACGCAAGTTTGACAGTCAAAGGGGGCAACGTCACCGCGGCAGAGGAAGTGGCCGTAGGCTTGGTCAGGGGCAGAGCCCGCGGTGGCGGTAGTGAAAGTGGAGTTGGAGGAGGAGAGGGAGAGGGAGGTGAGGAGAGTGTTGAGGTTGGAGTTGTAGGTGTCGTTGGCGGTATAGTTGGCACCCCAACAGGCGACCGTGGGGTTGGCACTGGTGGGAGAGAAGAGGTGGTGGAGGAGGACGAGGAGAGGGGGGAGGAGAAGCATGGTGGAGATTGAAGAAATGAAGAATAGAAGTTTAGGTCACTGGTTGATTTTGTTTACTAATGGTTCATTTGGGATGGGTATTGCATTCTTCAAATAACTTGGAGAACGCACATGTTGCTAGTCATCTGAAAATGCTCGCATGGAACCAAACAAATAAAATAATAGTGTGTCGTTGTTTTAAAAGGTCGAAGAGATTACTATAAGGGCCTGTTTGTTTCAAAAAAAAAGACCAAAAGTGGGGGAAAGTGGGGGAAAAGAAGGTGAATTTTGATGTTTTTCTCCACTTTTAGAGGTTTGGTTCGTCAAAGCTATAACCGAAAGTGGGGGAGAAAATGAGTTGTCACCATATTATTGGTTGATGTGAGTAATTTTTGATGTTTTCCTCCACTTTCCTTGTTTAGGTTCTTTTCTTGTGTTTGGTTCATTCTTAAAAGTGGGGGAAAATAGATGAAATGAGATGAGTTGTTATTATATTATTGGATGATGTGACACATACTTAGGAAAATCAATTTCCTTGTTTTTTTGGAGGAAAGTGATGGAAGGAAATTTTAATGAGATGTGATGAGTTGTCACCATATTATTGGATGATGTGAGTAAATTTTAAAGATGATAGAAAATGAAGAAAAGTGGGGGAAAGTGAGTTAGATGAGATGATTGATGTGACTCATTTCTTGTGTTTTGTTTATTTTTAAAAGTATAAAATGAGATGTGATGGGATGAGTTGTCACAATATTTTCTAATGGAATTGGGAGGTCCTCTTAGATGTATGTTCGATGGAATTTGAATATGGAACCTTTGATCTCATATTAATATTTCTGCCAAAGCTATAGTGGATATTTAGGGTTATAATTTATTTATGGAAAAATTTGCAAAATAGACCGTTTTTATAAAGTAATTAGCGAAATAGACCACTTTTGAGAGTAATTAGCAAAATAGACCTCTTTTTGACAAAAGAGGTCGATTTTGAAAAAATAGCTTCAGAAAACATACGGGACTACTAGTCCCGTATGTTTAAAGCTAACTAATCTAATGATTAGTGCACTAATCATTAGATTAGTTAGCTTTAAACATACGGACTAGTAGTCCCGTATGTTTTCTGAAGCCATTTTTTCAAAATCGACATTTTTTTGGCCTATTGGCCAAAAAGAGGTCTATTTTGCTAATTACTTTTAAAAGTGGTCTATTTCGCTAATTACTTTATAAAAACGGTCTATTTTGCAAATTTTCCCTTTATTTATTTCACAGAGTGAAATACTAGTTTACTATAAAAATGATTGAAGAAGTAATTTAGATTGAGGGAGGTTATATATGTCCGTGGATTTGCTTGAATTTAGATTATAAACATCAAATAAAATCTAAATCCAGAAAAAAGAGTAAAACTTTAATTGGTCAGTTTTATTTATTATTTATTATTTAATTGTGATGCTTTGATAACTGTCAATACCTTTTATAAGCTATAATCATAATAGAGAAGATGATTGGATGCTTAATTCTATGTGATAATCACATTGTATATGTAGAATCGGCGAGAAATTTGGTGAAGAACAGGTTTTGGAATTGCAGGGGAACTGTTTGGAAGCTGCGCGGTCGACCGCGACGCAAGGCCGATCGACCGCGAACGTGCACAGGCTCAGGCATGAGTCTGGATTTGGCGCGGTCGACCGCCGCGGTTGACCGCGAGACCCTGTAGGATATTTTTGGGCTCTGTCGTTTGTCGCGGTCGACCGTCAGACCCTGTAGGAGTTTTCTAGGTTCTGTCGACCGTGGCGGTCGACCGCGTAACGGGTCAGACCCAGTTTTGTGTTTCCTGTTCTTATTTGGTTTTTGTGTTTGTATAAATACCAATACACGTTCTAGGGTTTCTTAAGACAAGAGTTTGGGATATTTGGAGCACAGAAAAGAGGTATTTTCTGAGCTATTTGATTAGGGTTTATTTGGAGAGATTAAGAGCTTTGTTAGTGAGATTAGATTGTTCCTTTGAGTGATTTGTAATCTCAAGTTGTACTCTTCTTCTCTATTAGTGAAAACCCCATCCCCTTCTTGCCCCGTGGACGTAGATAATTGCCGAACCACGTTAAAATTGGTGTTTTATTTGTGCATTGATATTGGTTTGTTTTGGCCCTCTTTGATCGGCGTTTGGTTTGGTTCCTCGATACGGTTTTCAACAACATTTGGTACTTGATCCCAACAATTGGTATCAGAGCTCGGGCTACGCTTGGGCTATTTAGAGGAGTAGATCGATTTGGGAAGCTCGTCTAGGGTTTCAGTTGGTGAGAAATGTGTGATCTTTTTGGTGAAGCTTCTTTTTTTCTCAGTTTTGGATCTATTCTTCATTTGTTTCCGCACTGGTTGTTGGTGTGTTGAGGATTATGGCCGAGAAAGAGGGAGTTGAGGGTGGTTCTTCAGGTGTGAAAACTGTCCAAAGTTTGAGTATCCACTCGATGAAGATTGACGTGGAGAAGTTCAATGGCACTAACAATTTTGGACTTTGGTGATGCGAAGTCTTGGATGTGTTCAATGCACAGAATCTGGAAGATACGTTGGAGTTGGACGGGAAACCGGACGACATTGATGAGAAGGTTTTGAAAAAGATGAATCGGACAGCGTGTGGTGTGATTAGGTCTTGTCTCACTCAAGATCTAAAATATGATGTGATGAATGAGACTTCAGCTAAGAAGATTTGGGAAGTCCTAGAGAGCAAGTACTTGACGAAGAGCGTTGAAAACCGCTTGCATTTGAAGAGGAGGCTTTATCGCTTCCAATTGAAGAAGGGGACATCCATTAGTGATCACATGAACCACTACACGAAGCTTCTTACAGATTTGGCGAATGTAAATGTCATTGTTGAAGATGAGGACAAGACGTTGCTATTGTTGAGTTCCTTGCCCGACGAGGAATATGAGACGTTTGTCCTTACTCTTATTAATGGGAAGACATCTCTTTCATATAGTGAGGTCACCGCTGCATTAGTGAATTACCAACTTAGGAAGAAGGACAAGGAGACTTCTATTGAGCCGGTAGTGGGGGCATTGGTTGCAAGAACAAAGGGTCCAAACCGAGGAAGAAGGTCACGGTCTAGAGGGGCACATCTTGGAATTCGTAGGAATCAGTGTGCTTTTTGTAAAGAAGATGGACATTGAAAAGCTGAATGCCCAAAGTTGAATGATCAAGCTGGGAAGAATAAGGGGAAAATTATTCAGGCTTCAGAGGTGAATGTTATCAAGGCTAGTGGCAACGATTCAGATTCGGATTCTTCGGGCTACTCATTATCTGCACTGCCGTCAGTTTGTGTTGCTTACTCTACAGAGTGGATGTTGGACTCGGGTGCTACATACCACATTTGCTCTAGGAGGGATTTGTTCTCTAGCTTTCAGGAGTTGGAAAGAGGGGATTTCGTGCTCATGAGTAATGATCATGAATGCCCTATTGGTGGTATTAGCACCGTTCGGATCAGGATGAGTGACAGAGTGATTCGGGAGTTGGTTGGAGTGAGGTTCATTCCTCAGTTGAAGAAGAATATCATTTTACTTGGAGCTTTAGAGGCAGCAGGTTATAGGGTGACCTTGGCGGATGCACGTTTGAAAGTTACATTTGGGTCCTTGATTGTGATGAAGGGCGTCAGAAGGAGTAACTTATACTATTTGCTTGGGAGCACGGTGATTGATAGAGCTCTGATGACTTCATTGGATTTGGCTAGATTGTGGCGTAGTTTGGTGCTGAGGTATTTGATTGGTGATGTCGTGCATAGGTTGTTAAGGAGTGCTTTGACCTGCAGATGGAAGTCCTTTGAGCACATTGAGATGAGCAAGACCGTGGTGGAGTTTGACACTTCTATCCATCGAGCGAGAGGTCTTTTAGGAGGTGTTCAATCAGGCATTTGGGGGCCTACCAAGGAGGCATCATTGGGAGGTAATCGTTTTGTAGTTTTCACAGTTGGTGATTGTTCTAGGCATTATTGGGTCGCGACCAGTTCCCGTTGGTGTAAAGTCTTAGAAGTCAACAACAATTGGAAGAAGTGTATTGGCAGAAAGGTAACTCGTTGTTCTAGCTTTGGTAGGGGTCCTTTCTTGCGTTTGTGCCGAGCTCATGGCAACTTGAAACACTTCATTGATGTGGAGATTTTGAGGCGACGAGATAAGATGACAGTTTTGATGGGTCATTCCTTTCTAGAGGAGGATCGGCGTTGGTTGTCGAGCATTGGTTCTGGTTCTGGAGTTTCGACATATTTGGGTCATCTTAGTCATAGGTCGCCGACTGCTACATTAAGAGTTATTGGATCTGGTGGAGCTGCTTCAGATTTTGGTTGGCGTCGGATATTTGGTTACCCAGCATTTGATCACATCGAGGATGTGAGATTTGATCCGATTGCGTGTTTGGGATTCGGAGGCTCATTTGATTATCGTTTGGGAGCTTCTGATTTTGTTCTGAGCAGGTATGTCAAGGAATGTCACTTTTGACTCTCAGCAGGTGGAGAGTGTTAATCAGGTCATTTGGATATCGCAGTAGGTGGAGGGTGATGCTATTTCACATTGGGTGAAACTTATTCCACATACTCCAGATCATACTGCGTCATTTGGGATTCGAGCTGAGGTGACACAGGTTGGGGATCATTTGATTTCGGATGCAAATGATGGATTGACTTTGGATTCGGTTGCAGTTGGTGGACATGTTTTGGATACGGCCATTGGTTCACCTCAGATAGAGGTGTTTGATTTGTATCAGTTTGGGGCCGCTATCAGTTGCAGATCCGTTGGCGATATTGGAGAAGAGTTGCAGACTTTTCTATTTGATTGAGGGCCTTTAGAGACCATTTTGGTGAACTACGTACGTGAAGACTTGATTCCTTGGGCAAGAGGATACGTAGGCAGTCTTTATGATGCAGCCGATTTGGTGAGTAGATACCGACGTTTGGGTGAGTGTCTGCACTCCCATTTGGGTCTCGACTTGTTGTGGATGGAGTCCGTTATCATGAGTCCGTTACCATGACGTACTGGACGTAGCAAGTGAGGTATTTGGTTTGGTCGGTGTCGGCTCAGTTTTTGGAAGAAACTTCACCGAGGTGGAGAATTGTAGAATCGGCGAGAAATTTGGTGAAGAACAGGTTTTGGAATTGCAGGGGAACTGTTTGGAAGCTGCGCGGTCGACCGCGGCGCAAGGCCGGTCGACCGCGAACGTGCACAGAGCGGTCGACCGCGTAACGGGTCAGGCCCAGTTTTGTGTTTCCTGTTCTTATTTGGTTTTGGTGTTTGTATAAATACTAATACACGCTCTAGGGTTTCTTAAGGCAAGAGTTTGGGATATTTGGAGCACATAAAAGAGGTATTTTCTGAGCTATTTGATTAGGGTTTATTTGGAGAGATTATGAGCTTTGTTGGTGAGATTAGATTGTTCCTTTGAGTGATTTGTAATCTCAAGTTGTACTCTTCTTCTCTATTAGTGAAAACCACATCCCCTTCTTGCCCCGTGGACGTAGGCAATTACCGAACCACGTTAAAATTGGTGTTTTGTTTGTGCATTGATATTGGTTTGTTTTGGCCCTCTTTGATCGGCGTTTGGTTTGGTTCCTCGATACGGTTTTCAACAACAGTTGGTACTTGATCCCAACATTATATTTCATGAGATCTATAAGAACTGAATAGACTTAAGTATGTCCGAAATCTTCAAACTTGAATAGGTTTTTATGATTTAGAAGTATTTTAATTAAACTTAATTAAAAACTATATTACTTTTGCTGTAAGATAAAAAAGGAAGAGATTGGTGTCCAAACTATGTGATTTGGAAAAGAAATTATAGATGAGGCCAATCATAAGCTCAGAAGATAGCAGAAAATGTCCTGACTTGGTCCTTGAGTTTCATTATCATACACACAACAGAGCAATAAAACATACTGCAAGTTGTCCTACAGCTTGCATTTTTATATATAACATTATTGAGATTACATCAGTAAATCAATCTACATCTAGTAATTACATATATTAACTTGAAGCGAATGGACCATATTATTTAATTAAGATATAGAGACATTTCTTATATATATTTAACATATTTAAAATTGTAAAAATGAAAGTCTACATCTTTGATCATCCATTTGACCAAGCACACCATCAATATGTTTTTTGAAAGGTCAATTTACAGTGGGCGGAAAATTCCCCGAGTTTCACCCTTAAAGGGTGTGATTATTTAAATGTGTCAACGAATGGGATCATGTGTAGGATATTTCCTCTAAGAAGAGTCAAAATCTGGTTACATTCTTTTTGCATTGACTTCTTTTGCCATTTTGTCATGCCTCGGGCTTGTGCGCCCGTTGACTTGATGTAAATCTTGGGGCCTACGTAGTGCAATTTATGGTCTGGCTCAATCCACCGCCAAAATTGACTAGTCAATGTTACACTTGGCTCTCAAGCCCGTCATTTAAACAATTCAATCACTCAATAAATATTTGATGTGAGTCTAGATCTTGGGGTATCACACATTTTGCTCCAGATACATATAAGAGATCACTAGTTACATGTGAATTTTTTTGTCTTCCTCCTTTCATTATACCAGAGTCTTCCATGCAATACAATTCCTTGGTCGTTTTTCCATTAGAGAATTAGTCTTTGTAACTTAGGTTAGAAGGGTAATTATGTTATATCTTTTACTATTTTATTACTGTTAATAATGAGTCAATGACAAAAAACTTGTTAGGAATTTCAATGTAAGGTAGGACTATAGAATTAATAGATAAAAATAGGCGAATTGAGCCTAGTTTTGCTTTAGTCCTTGACTAGTTCGTTATTGACGTGACATACATCAAAACTTCCATACATCATGAATATATTCTGAGCATAATTGATGAAGTAAATATATACCATGTCAACCTAGGAGTGAGTTATGTTGTTTGTTGATGCATCCAACCTTTCCGCCAACTAGTATATTGAGGGGCGTGGTCTTATAGCAGCTGACAACATGCATTCAGCTGACACAACATTTACTTAATATAGTAGCCAATCAAATTAAAAATTCAGCTGACATAGACCTAACTTAGTGGACATAATGAATTAGTTGCCCATATAAATCTTTAGACTAGTAGAGGCTGCCATATATTAATAGAACCAATTATTTGAAGGTTAGAGATCACACCAACACAGTTATTAGCAACTAAGAAAAGGAAGCTTGTTAATTAGAAAACGAGTTATCAGTTCTGAACTGATTATCTTATATGTTTGTGCGAGTTAGATCCTTATGATCATGTGTTTATGAGTATACGCGTGAAAGCATGATTATATTACACTTATATCAATGTCATCGTCATCGAGAAGACAATTCTCTCAGTATAATTAACCAAAAAAACTGATAAGATTGAACATAGACAAATTCTGTGAACTGCTTTGAACATTTTGTTATATGATTTCAGGGCATTCACGCTAGTGATTGTGGTGATTTATACTAATCTTCAATAGGAAAATTTATCTAGAAAGTAGAAACCTAGACCATTGGATATAAGTTTGTCTTTTTTTTCTTTCCTAGTTTTAACTTTAGTCACAGTAATTTTCAGTTTTAACTCATGAGTATTAGGTTTTGATTTTTCTTGAGAGCCGAGTTATGTAGTCTATGTTAAACAAGTCATAAATATTGTTTTTTATCTTAGAAAATGAGTACTGAGTTATGGATTTCATTTAGTTTATGAGATGTGATCCCTTGGTATTGGAGAGGTACGAGGCCTCAAATTTATGTGGTTTTCTTCTTTAATTAATGAACTTCCTTCTTCTTAAGGAGAGATTAATTATTGTTATGATGGGATAAAACAGAACACTACAATACAAGCAACAATCACAGCTTGAATTTTCTGATATACTGGGAGAGTAAAATGTCCAAGAGAAGCACCAGAGCACAATTACTGCACCAGTAGCCTTGAGCTCGTAGCCTTTCTAACGCCCACCTTTTGTTATGCGGACTTCAATGGCGTGCTGCTAAGCTTAACAAATCAAAGGCAGAAACTGTTAAATTTTCTGTGAACGTGGGAGCCACAAGCACGTGAACTGCAAGCACGAGAAGTGTTCTCGCGCTGAGTTCAACGGGCTTACCCCGAGAGGCTCATCTGACTTTGTGCAGCGAAACAACGAAACACCCTTTCAGTCGGTGTTTTTGCTATAAATACCGAGACGCTTTTCTTCTAGGGTTTTGTGGGAGAAAAATAGGGTTAGTCAGCTGTTAAGAGAATAAAACAAGGGTTTCTTTGACGGCTAGAAAAGAGAGATCTTGAGGAGAAAGCTTTGGAGAGATTTTACAAGAGAGATATCAATTTCTTTTGGGTAAAAATCAAATCTTCTTCTTTTGAGACGAGCTTGTGGATTGTACAAGTCGTCGGTGTTCTCCTCATAGTGGAATCTCTCCTTCCCCGTGGACGTAGACAAGTTTGCCGAACCACGTAAATCTCGTGTCTTTACTGTTTTCTGGGTGTTGGCTATTGCTTGTAGGTTCCCTCGACAATTCAGTCCTAGAACTGATGAGAGGAAGAGTGTATATCTCACTTTGTTGAGATATTTCACTTCTGTTCTTGTTTCCTTCGCGAAACAAGAACATAGATGTTGGCGCTTTTGTGAGAACAAAAGCCAGAGTTTTTTCTCGGGTTATATTACTTCCGCGACGTGAGGACGTGACTCTGCACCCAACAATTAGTATCAGAGCCAGTGTTTTCAATGCGCGAGGCGCAATGCGGGGCACAAAGTCAGTTTACGCGTACATGCGTAAGGCGCAATGCGATGCGTGCGCCCGAGCGAAGCGAGACACACTCCAGATCACAAAATTTTTGAAGATATACAAGATGCATGAAAAAATAAATATTTGTGAAATTTCACATAGAAAATATCAACGACTCAAGATAAAATGTATACTACCGGATCACAAGATAAAGTTTTAATCATTGAAGCAAATCAAGATGTCCATCAAAACAAAAAAAAACTAAGCAACTAGAACACTTCCAAAGTTCACTAACATCAAAGCAAAACAAGCAATCTAATTAAACAAAGCAAATAAGTAGCAAAATAATAGCCTAATGATTCTAATTATCCTCATTAACATCATCATCATCCCCTTCTAAGGGTATATCCTCATCTTCAGTCTCCTCCTCATCATTAAACTCCTCTTCATCTTCTGACTCAGAAACTGGCTCCCTCCTCCTCGACGAAGAACCAATACCACTCAAAGATCCTCGAAACCTATTAGTCGATCTTAGATACATAGAATCATCTTCTTCAGCTCCTATCGTATCTCCTATGACACCATATGTAAGGTTGTCCTCGCCCTCCACCAAGTCATTCTCTGCATTTTCACCTTCACCGAACTTCCCTAACAACCATTCATTGCTTTCATCTATATCAGCCAACTTAATCAGATCAATAGAATCTCTGCAGTCATATCTCTCCTTCAAAGCTTGGTTGTACTTGCAGTAAACTAGATCTTGCAGCCTCTTATGATCCAACTTATTCCTCTTCTTGGTGTGTATCTATAATTTATACAAATCAATCAAATCAATATCCATATCTCTAAGGGAATTAAATCTATTTTGTTCAATAAAATAAAACTAATCATACTTGCTCAAAAGTACTCCAGTTTCTTTCACAACCAGAGGAGCTACAAGTAAGGCTGAGGACTCTAACAGCAGACTTCCGCAACTCTGGTGCTGATGCACCATAAGACTCCAACCAATCAGCTGTCAATTTAAATAGACTGTGATTAGTAGTGTATTTCTTATAAGAAATCTAGTCAATTAAAGGTTTATATTATGCATATTTACCTGTAGACTTCTTCTTTCTGTTTCTCTTAGCTATCTCCATACCAAAAAGACCCCCAGCATGCCTATATATATCCAACTGCCTATCAATCTTGTCTTAGTCTTTTGTGGGTACCATCTTCTCAATGACTTGATAAATATCTCTCATAACTTCGTCATCCCCTTGGATGTTTGGATGATCATAGAAAAATGCAGGATTAAGGTAATATCCTGCAGCATGCAAAGGCCGATGAAGCTGATCCTGCCACCTCTTATCAATGATATCAAATACCTCAGAATATTTTGGTGAATCATCACCAAAGGCTTTAGCAATAGCCTCTTTAGCTCTATCCATTGCCTCATAAATGTATCCCATAGCAGGCTTTTTGTCACCATCAACAAGTTTCAGAACACCAACAAGAGGAGCCGTCAGCTTGAGAATACGAACGATGTTGTTCCAGAAAGATGGCATATGATCTATCCTTTCAGCTGATTTTTCCTTTGAATCTCTTGCCCACTTACTTTGCCTCCATGCCTCCAAATTAAACATCTTTCTGAGGTTATTTTTCTGTCAATGGATGCTTGACAAAGTCATAAATGATGTGGCAAATCGTATCACCGCCGGTCTAAGAAGCTCTGCCGTTAGTTTGACCACTCATCAGCTTCAAAACCCACGCATGTGAGTATATGAATCCAGTCAACTCCATAGCTCGACTCAAGGTTAGCTTCACAGGTGGTAGTTTACCAATATCCTTGAGCATGAGATTAATACAATGAGCAGCATAAGGAGTCCAATATAAATGAAGATACTATTTTTCCAATTCCGTTCCTATAAATAAAAGAATAAAAAAAAGATAAATATCAGAGCATCCTAACATAGCATTAGCAAAGGATTCATAACCAAAATAAAATTAATTGCTTAAAATTTACATGCATATTTGAGACTAGAATGGTTATCCGTGACGATTTGAACAACATTCTGAGGTCCTATGAGCTTAATCTGCTCACTAAGTATCTCAAACATTCTGTCACCCGTCTTGATCTCATCAAAAGCATCAACAGATGAAAGAAACACCGTACCATGAGAAGAATTCACAAGAAAGTTGATCAATGTTCTCCCCTTTCTGTCACTCCAACCATCTGACATGAAAGAACAACATTTAGTAGCCCACACATCTTTATGAGGTTGTATCAGATCATCAGTGTATTTTTTTCTCCTTTCTAAGCAAATGCTCTCTCAAATGGTGTAATGCCGGAGGAGACAAGTTAGGCCCAAAAGCCCCCGCGGACTTTAACATGATTTTGAAAGATCTAAGACGAGCGGCATTAAAGGGAATGTCGGCTTGATACCACAACCAAGCTATATCTTGATACACTTTAGCCACTGCATCTTTGTTGAGGCTTTCTTCAATACACGATTGCCTCAACTTACGCCTTCTTTCATCCTTGGCGACCTCTAAAGCGGGATCGAATGTAAGAAATGCATCCATCGGTCCCTTCCTCTTTGGGCCTGTGGAAGATCCCGCACTGTGCATGCCAACACTCCCTCTTTCTCTTGCCGTTACTGAAGATGACTTAGGAACCGCCGGGTCTTTTCCTCTATCTCTATGTTCTTGTACTTGTTCATCTTCATCCTCCTCATCATCAATTTCCACCATGTTCTCATCTCCAAGTTCGGGGAGATATTCATCTATAGCTTGTTGTCTTTTAGCCATCTTTTATCTTTCTTCATAATCTTTTAGCTCTTCTACCACATCAGGAGGGACTTTTTGACAAAGACTCACATTTTTGCATTTCCTATCTGTCCCGATTAGATGCTCTTTTTGTCGAGATATGCCGCCATTTGTGAGCTTGTTACAAAATATGCACTTATGTTTATTGGCATTCCCTTCATCAACCAATGGAGTATATTTCCATGTAGGATCTTGTCTTCTTCCACCACCCACTGATGACGACATATTTACATCAAAACAGTGAAACACATAGATTTAGTAAATTAAAGTACTTGTACGTTACTTTTCGTTCAAGCTTGCAAATTATTCAAATTTTCATACTAATATATTGCATCACTAACAACTATATTGCTAAATTTTATTTTCCTCTTTACAAGTTACAAATGGTGAATCAAGATTTAAGTTTCAAGTTTCAACTTTCAAGTTTCTACTTTCAAGTCAACTAGTAGCACTACACCTAGCTCAAATAGCAAGATTCAATACTCGCAATCTCGCACATGAAATCAGATAGTAGCACATTTTCAACAATTATTACTCATATGTATTAATACGAAGCAAATAATAGCAATTTCATAACTTTATGACTCTACAGTCTGCACATTTCAACATTCATATGCGCATTTAAAGTAAGATAAATCTCTCCTTATTAATCTCTCCTTCTTAATCATTAGCCTATCATTAATCAAGTGATCAAACATCAAGTCACCCAACCCCAAGTGATAGAAAATAAAAAAAATAGAAAATAAAGAAAATAAAAAAAGACCGAAGTGAAAGCAGCAACAAAAATATAAAAAAGAAAATAATACGGAAGCAACAACCAAGAAAATAAAAAAATGAAAAAAAATAAATGAAAGCAGCAGCAAAAGAAAAAAACGGGAGAACAAAGACCGAAGTCGAACAAGTCACCCAACCCCAAGTGAAAGAAAGAGAACAAGAAGTCACCGCAGTCGAAGAAGTCACCCAACCCCAAGTAAAGAAAGAGAAAAGTGGAAAAAAGAGAACTGAGTAGAGAAAGAAAAAAAAGCAAAAAAAAAAAATGAACAGGCAAAATTACCTTTGATCGATGCTCACCGCGGCTGCTCGGCTTCTCGTCGTCACCGAAGATCGAAGTCACCCAACCCCAAGTCACCGAAGACCGAAGTCAAACAAGAAGCCACCGAACACAAGTCACCGAACTGGAAGAGAAAGGAGAGACGAACCCTAATTCTTTATTGAAAGAGGTTAATTTTGTTTGAGGCCTTTTGGGTTTAAGCTTGAGTCGGGTTTCTACCCGATAGCCCACATTTTCTGAACCCAATAGCTTTGAAAACCTGAGACGATCGCCTTCCCTGTACAGGTGAGGCGATCTCGGGCGCTATGAGGTGCGCGCCTGGGGTAAGTGCAGCGCCCCGCACCTCATGCGGGACACTATTCCACCGCGCCGCAGTGCCTTGCGCCCGAGGCGAGCGCCCGAGAGCGTCTTTAAAAACACTGATCAGAGCAATTGGTTAGAGAGAAGGGATTATTAATCAAGCGGAGGATGACGTCAACTAGCAAGACGGTTAAAGTTGGAAAGTACGAGATTGAAAAGTTCAATGGGAAGAACGATTTTTCCTATTGGAGGATGCATATGAAGAATTCGTTGATTTCGCAGAAATTACACAAGGCTTTGGCTAGAAAGGAGAAGAAGCACAAGGATATGTCTGATGATGATTGTGAGGAGCTAGATCTGAAAACACGGACGTCGATTATCCTATGCCTTGAGAGGGATGTAGTTTTCTCGATAAATGGAGAGGAAACGGTTGCGGGCGTGTGGTCGAAGTTAGAGGCACCTTCATGACAAAGAGTTTAACGAACCGGATCTATCTAAAATCTAAATTGTATACTTACAAGATGGAGGAGGGCTCATCAATCCGAGAATACATCAACAAGTTCGATAGGATAATATCTGATCTGAAGGACATCGATGTGATTGTAAAAGACGAGGATCAGGCTCTTCTACTTCTATTTCTACCGAAGTCTTATGAGAACCGAGTGCAAACACTGATGTTTGTGGGAGATAATTTGACGATGGATGAAACTAGAACGACGCTTCTAGCGGATGATCTTCGAAAGATTGCAACCAGTGACATGACTACTGGTGGTAACAAGGAACAGACACATGGATTGTTTGCTAGAGGAAGGGGCAATGAGCGAGGAAAAGACAAAGGAAGAAAGTCTACATCTAAATCAAGACCTCTTACGGGAAGATCATGTTTCAAATATGGTGAAGTTGGGTATTTCAAGGTCGACTGTCCAAATAAGAGAGTAGGTGGGAAGAAGAACAAGATTGAGAGGAGAGAAGGTAAGGAAGAAGCGAGCTATGTTTCAGAGGAAAGGAGCGAGAAGGAATGCTATGTCGTCACGGGTGGCGAGGATATCTCCAAAAAATGGATTCTTGATTCAGGTTCTCTTACCATATGTGCCCAAATAAAAAGTGATTTACTACCTACAGAAGCATTGATGGTAAAACCGTATTGATGGGGAACAACCATGCTTGTAAAATGATGGGGCTAGGTGATATCAATATCAAGATGCATGATGGAGTGATCCGAACCTTGACGGATGTGAGGCACGTTCTCGACTTGCAGAAGAATCTTATCTCAGTTAGTGCATTAGACTCCTATGATTGCAGGATTGTTACAGAGAACAGAGTGAAGAAGGTTGTTCGGGGTTCCCTAGTAGTGATGAAAGGTGTTCGTCACGGTAATTTATAGACTCTCTCAGGTACGACGGTGACTGGAGATGCAGCAGTTGGAACTAAAGGAAGTGGTGGAGACCCATGTGAGCACACACGGTTATGACATAGGCGGCTTGGGCATATGTCAGAGAAGGGTCTGGATCTGCTTGGTAAGGAGGGATTGCTGAAGAATCTGAAGAAACTTTGTATGGATTTTTGCGAGGATTGTGTGTATGAAAAGGCGCACATGGTCCAGTTTCTGAAAAGCAAGTCTAAGAGCAAATGTATATTAGATTATGTGCACACGGATATTTGGGGTCCGGCTTAGACAACTTCCAAGGGTGGTTCCGGGTACTTTGTCTCGTTCATAGACGACTATTCTAGGTATGCTTGGATTTACTTTCTGAAGCATAAGAATGAGGTGTTCAAGACAATTAAGAAGTGAAAGGCGATGGTTGAAAACAGGATAGGGAAGAAATTAAAGACACTATAATCTGACAACGGTACAAAATATACAGATGATGCTTTCAATAAGTTCTATGATCAGGAGGGCATTGCTAGACACTGGACAGTCAGATCTACACCACAACAAAATGGGATTGCTGAGAGGCTGAACCGAACATTACGGAAGAAAGCAATGAGTATGCAATCTTATGTTAGATTAGGCAAGGAATGGTGGGCAAAAGCGGTGGCTACAGATTGTTATATTGTGAACCATTCTCCACATTCTACATTAGGTGGTGATACACCCTATAGGGTGTGGTCAGGGGAGCATGCAGATTATGAGAGGCTCCGGATTTTCAGGTGTACCGTCTATTATCACGTTAACTAGGGAAATCTTGACGTGAGGGCCAAGAGGCTATATTCTTGGGATATGCAAATGGTGTAAAAGGCTATCGTCTTTGGTATACAAAAGATTCAAAATTCGTGATCAACAGGGATGTTACCTTTGATGAAAAATCCATGATTGCTAAGGCGCCCAAGGATGATGGTGTTGGGACTGTTGGGACTTTGAAGTCCCAAGTTATTGAGATAGAATCTAAAGACCAACCAGGTTCTAGATGTATTCAAGTGGGAAATCAGGTAGATGATGACCTTGAGCAGGAGGAGGTTTAGCAGGAAAATACACAAGCACTATAACTGCAACAGCTCGAGGATAGTTTGGCTTCTACTAGGCCAAAACGAGCATACAAGCAGGTACTGAAGCTGGGGGCTGATCAACCCCTGAAACACTATGGGCAGGTTAATTTGATGGAATACGCACTCTCGATGGAGGAAGATAAGCCGGTCTCCTTCAAGGAAGCTATTCGAACAAGGAT
The DNA here is from genome assembly GCF_001876935.1 of Asparagus officinalis. Taxonomy (NCBI): domain Eukaryota; kingdom Viridiplantae; phylum Streptophyta; class Magnoliopsida; order Asparagales; family Asparagaceae; genus Asparagus; species Asparagus officinalis. The sequence goes on along the minus strand of NW_017972552.1, from coordinate 59,956 downwards.
AGTGAGAGTTGGTTGGCTGCGATGGAGGAGAAGATGTTCAGAAGAACCAAACATGAGAGGTGATCCTATTGCCCGTAGGAAGAAAAGCTATTGGTTGTAAGTGGGTGTATAAGAGAAAGGAAGATCATTCAGAGCTCGATGGTACAAGGTACAAGACGAGGCTAGTGGCTAAAGGGTTTGCACAAATAGAGGGTGGATTACAATGAGATATTTTCACCGGTGGTAAAACACATTTCTATTCGGGTACTATTGAGTATTGTTGCTCATAGTGATCTTGAGCTGGAACAACTCGATGTAAAGACAACCTTCTTGCACGGAGACTTGGATGAAAAGATCTACATGCATCAACCTGAGGGCTACAATGTTGAGGACAAGGAGAATCATGTGTGTCGCTTGAGGAAGTCACTCTATGGACTAAAGCAATCTCCTCGACAGTGGTACAAGCGATTTGACTCCTGAGGAAGTCACTCTATGGACTAAAGCAATCTCCTCGACAGTGGTACAAGCGATTTGACTCCTTCATGCTGAAGCATGGGTTTTCTCGAAACGATTATGATTGTTACGTTTACATTCGGAAGCTTCGTGGAGGTGATTATATCTATCTTTTTTTGTATGTGGATGACATGCTTATTGCTTCTAAGAGCAGAGTGGAGATAGATAGACTAAAAACTCAACTTGGTAAAGAGTTCGAGATGAAGGACATGGGCGCTGCAAGAAAAATACTGAGTATGGAGATTAGAAGAGAGCGGGCGAATCGATGATTGTTCTTGAGTCAGAAGGTCTACATAGAGCGGGTTATCGCAAGGTTCGGGATACAAAGTGCTAAGTCGGTGGTGACTCCATTGACTCCACACTTCAGGCTTTCATGTAAACAATCTCCCACTACAATAGAAAAGAAGGCACACATGGAGCGTGTTCCTTATGCTAGTGCAGTTAGCAGTTTGATGTACATCATGGTGTGTATACACCCAGATATTTCACAGGCGGCCAGTGTGGTCAGTAGATTCATGGCGAATCCAAAAAAGACATATTGGGAAGCAGTGAAGTGGGTCCTAAGGTACTTGAAGGGTACTATTGATATGGGGTTGTGTTTGATGGAGATACATGTCAGATTGATGAGTTTGTTAACTCTGATTATGAGGGCGATCTAGATAGACGATGATCTACTACTGGTTATGTATTCAGGATACATGAGACTTCAGTTAGTTGGCGATCGATGTTGTAGGCTATAGTGATACTTTCTACTACAGATGCCGAGTACATGATCATGACGAAGGGAGTGAATGAAGTATTGTGGTTGTGGGGTCTTCGAGACGATTTGGGAATTGAGCAGGAGAACGTGAATTTGTGGTACGACAGTCAGAGTGTGATTCACTTGGCGAAAAATCAAGGTCATCATGCTCGTACCAAGTATATCGATGTCAGGTATCATTTCGTGCGGGATGTCATAGAGAAAGACGATATTTCTCTCATGAAGGTGCATACGAATGAAAATCCCGCGGACATGTTAATCAAGGTGGTCACATGTAGCAAGTTTAAGCATTGCTTGGACTTGCTTCATATCAGCCCATGTTAAACTGCCCAAGAGGGCATGGCCCTTCAAGGTAGCAAGTTAAAGCATTGCTTAGACTTGCTTCATATCAGTCAGTGTTGAACTGCCCAAGAGGGCATGTCCCTTTAGGGCGGTGATTGGATGATGTGGAGACTATATGGAGAACAACCTGAACTACGGTTAGCTTGATCCCGGTGGAGGGTACGTAGGCAGCCGTGGTAAAGTGGCGCAACTGGATTGGCCTGGTTTGATCTGGTTTAGTGTTTCAGATCTCTCTGGTGATGTTAGCGGTGTTCTTCTGGTGTTCGTCCAAAATTTGAGGTTTATCAAATGTTGTACGAGGTGAAGAATTGTGAACGTGGGGGCCACAAGCACGTGAACTGTAAGCACGAGAAGTGTTCTCGCGCTGAGTTCAGCGAGCTCACCCCGAGAGGCCCACCTGACTTTGTGCAGCGAAACAACGAAACACCCTTTATGTCGGTGTTTTTGCTATAAATACCGAGGCGCTTTTCTTCTAGGGTTTTGTGGGAGAAAAATAAGGTTAGTCGGCTGTTAAGAGAAGAAAACAAGGGTTTCTTTGGCGGCTAGAAAAGAAAGATCTTGAGGAGAGAGCTTTGGAGAGATTTTACAAGAGGTTAATTTTTTTTGGGTAAAAATCAAATCTTCTTTTTTTTGAGACGAGCTTGTGGATTGTACAAGTCGTCGGTGTTCTCCTCATAGTGGAATCTCTCATTCCCTTTCCCTGTGGACGTAGGCAAGTTTGCCGAACCACGTAAATATCATGTCTTTACTGTTTTCTGAGTGTTGACTATTGCTTGTAGGTTTCCTCGACAATTCAGTCCTATAACTGATGAGAGAAAAAGTGTATATCTCACTTTGTTGAGATATTTCACTTCTGTTCTTGTTTCCTTCGCGAAACAGGAACATAGATGTTGGCTTGAGCTTTTGTGAAAACAAAAGCCAGGGTTTTCTCTTGGGTTATATCGCTTTCGCGGCGTGAGGGCGTGACTCTGCGCCCAACATTTTCATCATCATCTTGGTGGAACATATGGTCATGTGTTTCTCCTTGGAATAATAAACTATTACAAACAGTGAGAACAAGTTCATTTATCCTGTTAAACTTTTACTTAGTTTCCTTACATTTGAAGCAAATGAAAAAGGCTTCAGCTCATTCTTTTTTGGTCGTGAAAAAGGTTTCAGCTAATTCAGTATACTAATATGATTGGTGATGTTATGGCTCTACTGTATAAGTAATTCTTGAGTTAGTTTACACAATATAGCTTTAGCAGTTGCACAGCCTCCTGATACCTGTCAAACCACTGGTTTCCAGAAACCAAGAAAGATGATGGACTGCTTTCAGATTGACACTTGGTAATTAGGAAATAACATTCTACCTAAGATGGAACCTTCAAGAAATTAAAGTATGTCATGCTTCAACAATGAATTACTGAATGACTGTGTACAATCACAGACATTTTGCAGTACATTTCTTCTCATTTTTGTTTGGTCTTCTAGCTTAACTCATATATTAGTATCTACAGGGTACAATATTCTAATGAACTGACAGCAAAATATTAACAAGAGGTTGAAAATTGTAGATTTCAGCTTTAGAATTGAAGGAGGTTCCTCATATTGAAATTTAAGGCATCTGGTGATTGTGAACAACTGGACCTGTTCTTTCAGGTAATAAGGACAGACAAGCTCATGTTGTTTGCCTGTTAAAGTTAATGTCCCAGGCTGCCTTCTTCGGTCCTGGCACATTTCGGTTGATGAGAAGCATATCCTCATCAGTGCTATGTAGGTTTCCTGCAAAATTTGGTTAACTAATATCAAAGAAGATAATTATATATATCCTCATCAGTGCTATGTAGGTTTCCTGCAAAATTTGGTTAACTAATATCAAAGAAGATAATTATATAAATAACTCAAATATAAGTATGACATTAACGCAAAATTTGGTTAACTAATATCAAAGAAGATAATTATATAAATAACTCAAATATAAGTATGACATTAACTGATGTAGAGCTAGAAAGATTTCATTCGTGTGAAACCATGTTATTAAGAGAAAGTTTATATTATTATTAGTGAGAAAAAGCACACTAATACTGTTAGATCTATGGCTGCATATTTTAGAAAGCACTTTATATTTTGGTTTTTGCCATTAGCTTTCTTCTAAGAAAATGAATGTCTCGACCATATAATTTCAATGAATTGCATGGGGAAGCATTGCTATTGCAGGTTCTGAAGCATGATCTTCAAATATTAACATTGTCCAAACATCTAAATTTATAATAGAACTTATAGAGACTTTTATTCTCATATATGAAACCGGTAGTTAAGGACACTTACTGGCAGATTCTTCACTGGAGCTCCAGTCTGATAGTTTTAATGATGCAGTTGAATCAACCATTCCAACAGAGACTAACCTAGGTGGCGATGGTTCTTGAAGAGCTGTTGAGGGACCATGTAGCATGAGAAAGACTGATGACATAGGAGGTCTATTAGCAGGTATGTCTTGAGCACATAAAAGTCCTATTTGAATGCATCTCAAAACTTCATTTATTGAAGAAATTTCACCCATAGATGGGTCAAGGATCTCTAATTCTCTTCCATTTCTCCTGTGCTCCCATGTCTGCATAAGGAGGTGTTATGTTAATTTACAGTCACCAATAGAATTAAGCGTGAATAGGATTGCTATAACACACTTGTGCGTGCACACAAACACACACGCGCACACAAAAGAAACTGACTCTTAACATCCGTTAAACTAATTTCCTTGAGTGGATCCAGACTTTTGTTTGGATTCTGAATTGATTCTCAAACTAGTTACTATGACTGAGGTTCCCAACCCCCACAAAAAAAAGAAAAAAAGAAATGAGGGTTAACATTACATGTCAAGACAAGCATTACTATGTCTGAATACCCCATTAAAACATGGGTCAAAGCATTCAATCATACATCAAAACATACGCTGATTATGACTTGTGAGTAATTCATTGACAACATCAAGGAAACATGGAAGTAATGTGCTTTATGATAGATGCACAGGTAACCAAGGTCCATGGTTACTTCAAGATCCAGGAGCCTACTGAAAGGACTCGCAGCTCCTGGAAAAAGGGATGCAGTTACAACTCCTACTGCCTTGTTTGGGTTGAGTGCCTGTGCTTAGCTCATGTGTGTGATCCAAGGGGAAAAAGAAAAAATTTTCTTGGGGTATGAAGGAGGAAAGTGAAGTTGGGGTATATTTTGCTCTTTAATCTCTGAAAGGTAACACTACTTTGTCATGGGCATTATCTCTATGTATATAGTAATATCTTTACTGACAAATATTGTAAAACCTTCTATCAGTATTTGTTTTCTCATTATACTATCTTTGCTATAAACTCTCTCTCTTGAGGCTCTTGCCTGTTGTGATTGCATAGCCATTCAGAATCTCTTGGAATGAGTTCATTAGGTGGCAGTGCTTGTTCCCTTTATAAGAAAGATGGCCCCTCCATGTGCTTCATTGCAAGAACAAACCGTATATATGGTAACAAAGTTTGATCCTTATTTTATCTTTGGGTTTATTTAATCAATGATGCAATTCAACAGAGAAAGTAATTCTCTATTAGCATGAGACTACTCTTGATTCATGCCATTTCAATTGTTTCTCTCAATAGAGCCTCCGACCAGCGTGTGTGAGAGTGAGACTTTTTCTTTTTCCGCTGCTACTGTTGACGTGTCTAACTGCAGTTTAATACCTTTGCATGTATATTGACATAGTAATCTTGCAAATAGACATTTGTCAGTAAACATCCCCAGACAATGAAACCTTTCTAGAGATTGTTTATTTAATTTTAGCTCAGCTGACTCATTAATTTATACAGATTGTTCTAAAACTAATTTTAAGTAGTACTGTAGCTGACAAAGGCTTACTATGCATACTCACATAGCTTACTATGTCTGGAGAAATTTCAGAATCATACTGGAAGCTGTTACTCCTTTTTCCAGTCATAATCTCGAGAACTAGAATCCCAAAGCTGTATACATCCAACTTCATCGAAAAATGCCCACGCTGTGCATATTCAGGCGCCATATAACCGCTGTAACACACCAATATAATTAGCTTCTTACATGACATATCAAACATTTTTATCTATGACTAGAAACATAATGCAGTCTGAGGAATTTACTGACAATGTTCCAACCACTCGACTTGTTATGCCCTGTGTTTCATCTTGCCCAAAAAGCCTAGCCAAACCAAAGTCTGAGATTTTGGGGTTCATATCTGCATCTAGCAACACGTTGCTGGCTTTTAGATCTCGGTGTATAACTTTTAGGTGACTCTCTTCATGTAGATATAGTAAACCTCGAGCAATTCCACGAATGATGTTAAATCGTCTTTCCCAGTTTAGTTGCTTGCATCTGACAGGATCTAGTGCAGTGCAGACATTCTGAGAAGTTAATTAAATTAAATACTACAATATTATGATCACTATTCGTTGTTTTGATAGAATTCGCTAGGGATAATCATGTTTCTTGAAGAGTAAGAGAAATACCGAATAAAAAGTTGTCCAAGCTTCTGTTGAGCACATATTCATAGACGAGCAACTTTTCGTCTTCTTCCAGGCAAACACCTAATAGACGAACAAGATTCTTATGCTGAAGTTTGGCTACCAATATGAGTTCATTTTTCAGCTCTTGCATTCCTTGCCTTGAGCCTGCTGAAAGCCTCTTCACTGCTATATCTTCTCCATTAGGTAGTGTTCCCTATGCAAGAAAATAGCAGATGTTCTCAATTTCTTTAATAAGTCAGAACACTTATCAAAATCTGGAGGAAATTAGCACAAATGAAATTATGCACCTTATATACTGTGCCAAAACCACCCTGTCCAAGTTTTAGAGAATCAGCAAAATTACCAGTAGCTGCTTTTAGCATCGTCAAATCAAATGACAACCATTCAGCACTTGAAATATCCTCCAATGTAGCTGCCGTGCCTGAAAAGTATTATTAGTAACACTCCCTACTAATATTTCTCAGTTACTTGACCTTTGTTTTAGTTATTTGACTGACTGATGAAATATGAATAAACAAGCAGCTTAATTTCATTGAAGAGGTCTAAACTGCAGAAAGGCGGTCTGAACCAGGTCTCTACTTTCGTCGAATCGGCATTACTAGAGGTCTTATTTGATGACTACTGTAAAAGATCGATTTAGACTTAAAGATCAAACAGCTAATTATACTGAACCTAAGAAGGATGTGTCGTAATCTCACATAGGAGAGAATAATTTTCCATAAGTTGTCTTTCGTAGTGACCAGAGGGAAGGATGATGATGAGAAGGTATCATAACTCCCCCTTCATAACTCCCCATATGACATTCAGAGAGATGTTTCATGGGTAGAGAGCTTTTGGATCTCTTCATAGTGATCAAGCTAAGGGTCAGAGGGTTATCTTCAGAAGGCCTTATCTCAGGAATTTAGGGAGCACAAATAATACGTAAACTTTATTGTATTAAAGGAATCTTTCTGTGGCTCTCTCCATGGACATAGGTGAAATAGACCCAGTAACGTATATGTTTTATGTTTTTCTTGTGTGTTGTGATTTTTTTCAAGTAATTATCCTTTTCTCAGCAGAATATGATTTCATGAAGGTGTTCGAAAGCTCTTGATACTGCAACAAATTGGTCTCAAAGCATTAGATTGAATAAAAATATCGAGTGCACCGAGGTGATGGCAAAGGTGATGCAATGTCAACAAATTTCTACAACTAGTGGATTGGCTAACTGTGCCTACATCCATGGTGCAAGTTCCTGTAGTACGAAGTTCAAGATGTCGTACTCTTTAAAATTTTCCTTTTATCTTTACAGAAAGCAATCTTGTCAACTATGATATAATGAACGCATGATGCTTACTAAGTGTTTAAACCTGCAAGGATACAATTTGCTGTGAAATTAGATGGCACAGCCTAAATATCCTTTTAACTCAAACAAATTCAGTGAGTCGATTACTGAATTACTTGAGTTAATCAAATTTCTGCTTACCTAGAAAGCCTCTATTAAATACTAAAGTATTTTATTCCTTACCATGGATATTGTTTGCAGGTCTCGTCTTCCGCTTCCTCCTCTTCCTAAAGAAGATCCCAAAAATGAGGATGATCACTAGGCCGAGCGTCACAGGGAGTAATATTAGGAGGACTTTGCCAGTGCTGCTCTTGCTTCCTACACCAAGAATTAGTTAAAAAGAGTAGGATATACATAACTGATCACAGTAAGTCCAGATAATTGACTAAGGTGTGCATCAACAAACAGCTCTTCTATTATAAGGTCTTTATTTGACATCTTTTTTGTGGATGTAGATCTAAACTGTCATTTTGACATTGCTGGGATTACATCCTGTAGAGATGCAGGATGTTTGCATCGCGCTTGAAAGCTAGCTACTAGTGACCCGGATCAGATTCCCCACTCAGACTGCGTGGGACTAAATGGACCCTAACAGATATAGATGAGAGAATCCAAATCCCTCGTGTCAAAACTGGTAAAAGTGCAATGTTTTATGGTGTGTTTGGGAGATGACCCCCTTCTTTATCCCCAATTTGGGGGGTAAGATTTTAGTTCAATTTTCCTCCCACATTCCCCGTCCTCTACCCTTCTAAATGGATCTCCTAAACAAAAGTAAACCAAAATTTCCGTTCCCTTTCCCTTCTCTACCCTCCATCCAAACAGGCCATTAAGGAAATATTAGGTTACACCTTCTCCATCACTACCTTCAATGTTTACAGAAGGCGGTGGCTCAGCAAACGGAGCAGACGCCGGTCCTGACGATAAATCAAGCGAAACAGTCGGTTCCCCTTTGAAGAACACATCAGTCTCGTACCTAAAATTACAACTCCCTCCAAGAACTCTCCCCCCAACCTTCACCTCATACCCCTGGTAACGCTCCCGTACCAGCTGCAAACACTGGTTGCATCCGTCCGCCGATAAATCTCTGGTACACTGCGCCAGAGCATACAACTTGTTGTCCTTAGACCCGTCGTACGCCAGTACCCCAGTAGCGAACAGCATCGAGGAGCTATACGCACGATACGTAACCTTATCCAGCAGCTCAGTCTCCATCTTCACGAACGAATGGACGTCCGTTGCATTCATCGTATTGACCAGTATCCAAAAGTTGTTCTCATCGACGACCGAGAAGAAGCTTAGGTCGCTGTACCGGAGCTGACAGTAGTCATACCAGATGATGGCTTGTTTGTACCGCGGGCAGAGGGAGAGGATGTCTTGCGCTGCGTTTTGGACAGGCATGGATGCGGCAGTCAGGCGGCGCCACGTCGCCGCGCGAGCAGGGCCGTAGCTCATGTTGGGGCGGAGCGGAGGTGAGGTTTAAGGTGGGAGTTGGAGAGAGAGAAGGGAGGTTAGGAGACTGTTGAGGTTGGGTGTGAACGTGTCGTTTGGCGTGTAAGTTGCTTGCCGGAGGCAAGCATGGCCTGAGGGGGGTCCGCATCGGCTGAGGTAAGGGAGGTGGTGGTGGAGGAGGAGGGAGAGGAGGAGGGAGAGGAGAAGCATTGTGAAGAGCAGAGAAGGGAGGGTTTTAGGCTAATTGTTTTGTTTATTAATAATAGGTGGTTCCCCCCTCCCCCTGTCTTTCACTCTCTATTTTCTTTAGGGGTTTTTCTCTTTTAACCCAAAATTTTACCCTCACTTATTTAAAAACCCACCCACTTATATAAACATTCATAAACCCAAAATATCTCATGCCATTTATTTTTAAACCCAATATGTATAATTCACTCATTCTTTATACTGTATTTTCCTAATAAAATAAAAATCCCTAAATTGCCCTTCATCCCCAAATACAATAACGATATCTTTCTCATTCGTTTCATTTCCCCAGATATAATCGATTCTCATAACCCTAAGAGGCGATTCTCAAACCTCAAAAATCCCAAGCCGATGAAGGACAAGGCGGATGAGGTGGTGATGTCGCCGATGACGACAGCTGCATTGGTCGCCGGGGTTAAGAAGGGGAGGGGGAGGCCGCCGAAGGTGAAAACCCCTTTTTTTATGTGGGTTTTGCTTCAAGTTGGCAACATTAGGGTTCGTTGGAGGCCTAGAGGAGTTTTTAGGTTTGATTCCAATGCTAATTTAAGATTTCAATTTTTAATTTTTGTGAGCTATTGAGTTCCTCTGAGTTTAGAGATCTCTGTGGTTTGTTGTAATTTGTATGTACATTGTAGGAGATGAGACTTGTGTTACTGAAAGCAACTGAAATTGATGGCGGTTTCTAATTTTATCCTGCTCTTTTAATCATGTTTAGAGATCTTTGTTGTAATTTGTATTTATTTGGGTTTTGTTTGCTATTTGTTTATTTGATTAACTTTCTTCAAATATTTTCAGTAATTGTATTATGGATGTTCATTTTTTTCATGAGAGTCTGTAAGAATTATAAGAGTTTTAATTTTATCATGAACTGGGAAATAATTATTCTAAGTCCCTACATCTTTTTGTTTAGAGGTTCCATATTGTTTAAAACATGTTTCTTTATTGATGAATAATTAGGAATTGGATAGCCTTGATAGCCTTGATAGCCTTAAAGTAGTAAACTCCGAAGCGCCTCATCTAGAAGTGTAAACATGTTAGCAGTTTGCTCATTGCTTGCTTCGGATATTTGATACGATAATGTGTATTTTTTGTTGTTTACCTATTAGTATGAGCGTACTAATTTTGGTCTTTTTCCAGGTATGTTTTTATGAACTGGTTGAGAAGAGTTAGAACATGATGTATTCATTGAAGATCTACCACCAATCTTATGTATGAAGAACCGCGGTTCCTTTCGAAGGAAACCCATGGAGATGTTTATTATGTTGCAACACAAGAGCCTTGACAAGCTTGCTGATGCAGCTAAAGTAGTTAGGGGAAACAACACTGAAGAAAGTGAAATGATATTTGGAACATTATCTGTATTGAAGATGTCTTCTTTTTTTAATATTATGTTAGTCTGTATACTTATAACATAAGTATGCATGTGTACTGAGGATATATGAGTATTCAGATTAATATGATTCATCATGTATCAGATATTTATATTTTGGAAGCATGTTATAAGGGCCACCAGTGGTTATATGTCTATGAAATGTGTTTCGGATCTTGTATTTTGTATCAAATGTGTACATTCATAGCTCATGGTATTGTTCTATTCCAAAACTAGTGTTGTATGATAATTTTGCGATATTTGGTTGATGTGCAACATTTATATATGTCTCATGTGTAGGTTCAACGATATCAAATGTCATGTTTTATGTATAAGAGTTGACGTTCTTACATAGAAAAGGTGCTATATTATATTCACCTACGTTATGTGTCGCCTGACCAATTATCCACCTCGACGAGAGGTCCTCGCTCAATTTTCCAGCTTTTGACAAAGTATAGCACTTTATGGGAAAGTATAGCAGCTTATTGATAAAGTATAGCACCTTATGACAAAGTATAGCACCTTATGGCAATAGTATAGCACCTTATCGATAAAGTATAGCACCTTATGGTCTCTGAAAATTCAGCAACTTATTGCGTTGCGATAAACCAAATTAGTTTTTTAGGGCTATGCAAACACTCGATGACCTACGTTATGTGTCGCGTGACCAATCATCCATCGCGACGGGGGGTCCTCGCGCAATTTTGAAGCTTCTGGGCAAAGTATAGCACCTTATGGCAAAGTATAGCACCTTATTAATAAAGTATAGCACCTTTTGACCAAAGTATAGCATTATATTACAAAGTATAGCACTTTATTAACAAAGTATAGCACATTATTGGAAAAGTATAGCACCTTATACTTTCTGGAAATTCTGCAGCTTAAGTGCCTAAAATCAAATCAGTTTTTTTCGCCGCGACGAAACCACTCGACGACCTACGTCACGTGTTATTGACCAATCATCCACCGCGACGGGGGGTCCTCGCGCAATTTTGAAGCTTCTGGGCAAAGTATAGCATCTTATAGTAAAGTATAGCACTTTTTGGCCAAAGTATAGCACTATATTACAAAGTATAGCACTTTATTGACAAATGATAGCACCTTATTGGCAAAGTATAGCACCTTATACTTTCTGAAAATTCTGCAGCTTAAGAGCCTAAAATCAAATCAGTTTTTTTTTCGCCGTGACGAAACCACTCGAAGACCTACGTCACGTGTTATTGACCAATCATCCACCACGACGGGGGGTCCTCGCGCAATTTTGAAGTTTCTGGGCAAAGTATAGCACCTTATGGGAAAGTATAACACCTTTTGGCCAAAGTATAGCACTATATTACAAAGTATAGCACTTTATTGATAAAGTATAGCACCTTATTGCAAAAGTATAACACCTTTTACTTTCTGGAAATTCTGCAGCTTAAGAGCCTAAAATCAAATCAGTTTTTTTCGTCGCGACGAAACCACTCGACGACCTACGTCACGTGTTATTGACCAATCATCCACCGCGACGGGGGGTCCTCGCGCAATTTTGAAGCTTCTGGGCAAAGTATAGCACATTATGGGAAAGTATAGCACATTTTGACCAAAGTATAGCACTATATTATAAAGTATAGCACTTTATTAATAAAATATAGCACCTTATTAGAAAAGTATAGCACCTTATACTTTCTGGAAATTCTACAGCTTAAGTGCCTAAAATCAAATCAGTTTTTTTCGCCGCGACGAAACCACTCGACGACCTACGTCACGTGTTTTTGACCAATCATCCACCGCGACGGGGGGTCCTCGCGCAATTTTGAAGCTTCTGGGCAAAGTATAGCACCTTATGGTAAAGTATAGCACATTTTGGCCAAAGTATAGTACTATATTACAAAGTATAGCACTTTATTAACAAAGTATAGCACATTATTGGCAAAGTATAGCACCTTATACTTTCTGGAAATTCTGCAGCTTAAGAGCCTAAAATCAAATCAGTTTTTTTCGCCGCGACGAAACCACTCGACGACCTACGTCACGTGTTATTAACCAATCATCCACTGCGACGGGGGGTCCTCGCGCAATTTTGAAGCTTCTGGGCAAAGTATAGCACCTTATGGTAAAGTATAACACCTTTTGGCCAAATTATAGCACTATATTACAAAGTATAGCACTTTATTGACAAAGTATAGCACCTTATTGGAAAAGTATAGCACCTTTTACTTTCTGGAAATTCTGCAGCTTAAGAGCCTAAAATCAAATCAGTTTTTTTCGCCGCGACGAAACCACTCGACGACCTACGTCACGTGTTATTGACCAATCATCCACCGCGATGGGGGGTCCTCGCGTAATTTTGAAGCTTCTGGGCAAAGTATAGCACCTTATGGTAAAGTATAGCACTTTTTGGCCAAAGTATAGCACTATATTACAAAGTATAGCACTTTATTGACAAAGTATAACACCTTATATGAAAATGTATAGCACCATATGACCAATTATCGATAATGTGCTATACTTTATCGATAAGGTGCTATACTATTGCCATAAGGTGCTATACTTTGTCATAAGGTGCTATACTTTATCAATAAGCTGCTATACTTTGTCAAAAGCTGGAAAATTGAGCGAGGACCTCTCGTCGAGGTAGATAATTGGTCAGGCGACACATAACGTAGGCGAATATAATATAGCACCTTTTCTATGTAACAACGTCAACTCTTATACATAAAACATGACATTTGATATCGCTGAACCTACACATGAGACATATATAAATGTTGCACATCAACCAAATATCGCAAAATTATCATACAGCACTAGTTTTGGAATAGAACAATACCATGAGCTATGAATGTACACATTTGATACAAAATACAAGATCCGAAACACATTTCATAGACATATAACCACTGGTGGCCCTTATAACATGCTTCCAAAATAAACATAATAAACATCTCCATGGGTTTCCTTCGAAAGGAACCGCGGTTCTTCATACATAAGATTGGTGGTAGATCTTCAATGAATACATCTTGTCCTAACTCTTCTCAACCAGTTCATAAAAACATACCTGGAAAAAAGACCAAAATTAGTACGCTCATACTAATAGGTAAACAACAAAAAATACACATTATCGTATCAAATATCCGAAGCAAGCAATGAGCAAACTGCTAACATGTTTACACTTCTAGATGAGGCGCTTCGGAGTTTACTACTTTAAGGCTATCAAGGCTATCCAATTTCTAATTATTCCTCAATAAAGAAACATGTTTTAAACAATATGGAACCTCTAAACAAAAAGATGTAGGGACTTAGAATAATTATTTCCCAGTTCATGATAAAATTAAAACTCTTATAATTCTTACAGACTCTCATGAAAAAAATGAACATCCATAATACAATTACTGAAAATATTTGAAGAAAGTTAATCAAATAAACAAATAGCAAACAAAACCCAAATAAATACAAATTACAACAAAGATCTCTAAACATGATTAAAAGAGCAGGATAAAATTAGAAACCGCCATCAATTTCAGTTGCTTTCAGTAACACAAGTCTCATCTCCTACAATGTACATACAAATTACAACAAACCACAGAGATCTCTAAACTCAGAGGAACTCAATAGCTCACAAAAATTAAAAATTGAAATCTTAAATTAGCATTGGAATCAAACCTAAAAACTCCTCTAGGCCTCCAACGAACCCTAATGTTGCCAACTTGAAGCAAAACCCACATAAAAAAAGGGGTTTTCACCTTCGGCGGCCTCCCCCTCCCCTTCTTAACCCCGGCGACCACTGCAGCTGTCGTCATCGGCGACATCACCACCTCATCCGCCTTGTCCTTCATCGGCTTGGGATTTTTGAGGTTTGAGAATCACCTCTTAGGGTTATGAGAATCGATTATATCTGGGGAAATGAAACGAATGAGAGAGATATCGTTGTTGTATTTGGGGATGAAGGGCAATTTAGGGATTTTTATTTTATTAGGAAAATACAGTATAAAGAATGAGTGAATTATACATATTGGGTTTAAAAATAAATGGCATGAGATATTTTGGGTTTATGAATGTTTATATAAGTGGGTGGGTTTTTAAATAAGTGAGGGTAAAATTTTGGGTTAAAAGAGAAAAACCCCTTTTCTTTATTCTTTCCCCTAGAAGATTGATGAGATTATTTCTTTTAAGGGGTTTTTGACTTTTAGACCCAAAGGTTCACCGTGATTTATGTTTAGACTCAATTACTTTTCTTGTTATTCCTTCAAACACACTTAGGGGGTGTTTGTTTCAAAAAACTTTTGGCATTTGGGTGTGATTTCAAATTCTAGGATCAAAAAGTGGGTTTTTTTTAGGTTTTAGAATTTCATAAAACTTGTTTGTTTCAAAACAAATTTTAGAACATCAAATCCCCAAATAATAAAAAAGTATTATATTTAAGGATTTGTGAAATCTTCTTTTTTGGGTGGGATGTGAGGTTGATTTCAAAAGTGTTAGATAAATTAAGGATTTCAAATTCCAAAAATTAAGTTTGAAACAAACAAAAATATTACAAATTATAGTATTCTAACTCCCAAAATATTGTTGAAACAAACAAAGTTTTAGGAATCCCAACCCATAACAAATTACCTATGGATTTCAAATCCCATGGTGAAATCAATATCCTAAAATTATAGGATTTGAAACAAACACTCCTTTAGTACATCAATGCTATCACCAAAACTTAGGTACACATAAGCAAAGTTGCCATGCACATAATCTATCCTAAAGCACAATCTTGGCAAGAACCCTTCGATTTACATCAACAATCGAATAACCTAAAATTTCAGAATGTAGACAATTACCATATATAAATTTCCCATTATAAAACTTGAGTTTTCTCAAATCACAGAAATTATTGTTTAAAACTTTAATTTACCTCAAAATCCTCTTCGACTAATGTTGTTGATATCCTTTGTCTATGAAAAGAGGGATCTCCTGTCGAGTTGCACCAAAACAAGAGGAAGAGAGGATCGCTGCACCAACCAATAGAAGGGATTGACAATGTTTGTGCAAACGGGAGGGATCAAGAGCGATTTTTTTGTGGCTTTTTAGGAATCAGCTTCTTATGAATTATGGGATTGGTTTCTTAGGGTTATTGGGTTTTTTGAAACAAGGAAAAGAGAAATGAGTTCTGGGTTATTATTGGGGAAGAAGAAGAAGAAGGGTAATTTCGGGATTTAGGACTATTTTCAGAAATACCGTATAAAGTTTGAGGGTATTATACAGTTTAGATTTAAAAATAAGTGGTTGGAAATCTTTGGGTGTATCAGTGTTTATGAAAGTGGATGGATTTTTTAATAAGTGGAGGTCAAATTTTGGGTTAAAAGACAAAAACCCTTAAAAATATTGATACCATATTATTATTATATTTTTAGTAGAACCTTTTCTATTTCGGTAATGCAAAAGATTCAAATTTTTTTATTCATGCATGGTTTATTAGGATGAATTTGGATCCTCTTTACTATCTACTTCTTATTAACTAAAGGAGAACAATGAAAATCCTCTAATGAACAGTAACTTTATGTTAGGCCAATCAGATTGCTCAAATATTTTAATTTAAAAATAATCTAAAAATGGTTCAAATAACCACCGTCTCACCCACTCTCACAGTAGTTATCGCTCCCCTTCAAAACTAATTAGTATCTTCTCTCTGCTCAACACTCTCCATCTCTCTGTTTTTCTTCTCTCCTTTCCCAATTTCTCTTCACTCTTCTCTCTCCAATTAAGAAGTCGAAGAAATTGGACTGCAACTATCAATTTCTTTCTCTATTAAGCATTCAAAAAGTCATGTTCTCTAATCCTGCGACTCAATCTCGATCTCTAATGGCGGACTCAGACCCAGCGGCCTCCCTCCTCAAATAGTCGACGGTAATGTCGAATTGATCCCTTAAGATCGCTCTATTTTCTTAACGATCTTTGATTCTTGCAATCAAAATCACTTCTTGGTTGAAAAAAGTAATTTATTTTGTATTTTTTGCTGTTACTGGAGGAGAAGATCGCGCCCTTTCCCCTTTGGATTTCGAGGATTTGGAGTCCCAGCCGCCTGCATCCTCGCCTCACATTTCTTCTCTCCCTTTAATTTTTTGCCTTAATGTCATTCATCATTTGTATTATTTTTTATTTTATTTTGCCTAAAATGATTAAGTGTACCGTGATAGTTCCCGATCTGGTCTTTTAGATTTTGGGGATTTTATTTTCTTTTTCGAGTGAAATTTGACAAATAATACACACCAAATTTTACAAATAAAATGCTTAAGTGTACCGTGATAGCTTCGGTCAGTGCTGAATTTTTTGGTTAATTTGGTTTTTTTTTGTTTTCGAGTGAAATTTGACAAATAATACACACCAAATTTTATTTTCTTTATTATAAAATTAGGATGATGCTTTTTCTTTGAAATTATGGTGATATATGTTTACGGAATTATGGTATTATGACACATTTCACAGTACATGGTTTTTTCCTTTCCAGTAAGCAATTATGTTCTCTTACTTTTGTTCCAGTTCTTTCTGCCATAGTTATCTGAACTGTCAAACTATTGGAAGAAATTCTACCAAATAGCACGCATTAGATATATAAATGCTAATGACGTGTGCACAAGATATACCAGTGTTACTGATGAGAAATAGATTTTTAAATTTCGATTAACTTCTATAGAAAGTGAGTTGTAAAGTTTCTCTACATTCAAAGACATAGAGGATCATCTATCTGCGAGTATTTTCTGTTCACAATGACAGAGATTTGTTGCCATACTTTTGAGTCTAATATATAATTTTAATTAATATGAGCATCATGGACCGAGGAATTAGTGTTCAATTGAGTATGTAGAATATTTAACGCATCTATCAACTGTGTATATATATCTATGAAACATGCTAGATGTTCAATATGTTTCTAACCACTTATGTATGAATTTGATTAAGCGCGAAAGTGAGGATCAGCGCTTAAAACCATGCTTCTTAACATACTTGAACTGTCTTTATATTCTTGCAAGATAATTTGATAAACTATATACACAATCACTTTATAGTAACACATTGTTTCGTACTACGCCTTTCAATATTAGGGGATCTTTCTTACTTGATAAAATTATTAAGTGCATATACTAATGGAATTAAATATTAATGCAGGAACAGGGTATCTAGCCTTCGATAAAGGAGCACAAATTTTGGACACATAAGATCATTTGTGTATGGTAAAATTAGTTCCCGTTGGAAATTTACAGAAAATTTTTAAGAAACCGTGCTTTGCACGGGTCTAAATACTAGTTAAAAGTAAAGCAGTAGAAGTGTAGAACAACAACTAATTTAGTCATGACCTATATATTGTTGAGTGAAAATTTGTTTCCATCATATCCCTTACGTCAACCCATAGTTTATTCTAATTCTCAATTTTCTTAAAGTTAACAGAAGATTGTAATTACAAATAGTGGTATTTTAATTGATATTGATAGTGAGGATAATCCAAATGCTCAATGGATTTCTACTGTTGGAAGAATGCACAGGCTATGGGTGATCTTTTCATTACTGAAAATATAAATCAAAGAAAAAGTAACAAATGAAGAAATCCCAACCTAGGTTAATGCATTTTTCCTGACTAGCTAGGTCCCTGTGTATCACTATCATACGCACAACAAAAGCACATTAGTCAAAATTCGGTGGTTTGCTACCTTGACGCCTTTTTCTTCCATTTTGCTTTTAAAAGTCTCCATGCGATAATTTCTCCCTCATTTCCCACAGTGAAATAGTCTTCGAAGCTAACTGAAATATGAAATGGTAATTACGCTATATTTTACAATTTTATTATTGTCTTTCTTAGAATGACAAAGCTGACTCTCTTAACTTGTTAGTTGTTACTAGTTTACTGTAATTTAACTTGTTACTAGTTTCAAAACAAATTAGAGAATCTTCATTTATTTTAACCACGTGGTCAATCATTAAAATGGACTTTTCTTTACCAGGTTTTATACATGTGCAAGGCACGTGGTTAATTAAGTATTTTTTAGTTTATTTTCGTATCGAAAGTTTGTTCGTTGGTTCTACTTTGATGACTTTTGCTCACTTATGTCTCTAAACTTTAGCATTGTGATTATTTATTTTCTTTAATATTCATTTAAATGAGCTACACTAAATTTAAATTTTTTATGTTGATAATTGAATTGACAGGAAACAAATATAATCTGAGACCAATTTGAATTATCATGTTATTTGGACCAACATGTAATCAAGCTTGATCTTAGAAAGTGTAGTCGTAAAAGTGAAAAATATTTGAAAAATAGTGTTATAAAAGGAAAATGAATAATTAAAGCTAATAAGACAAGATGATTTATTTAAAATGAGTTAAAATGACAAAAGAAACATGAAGTTTGTTCCTAATCTTTGATAGACTTTAAAAAAAATCATAAATTAAATATTAATTCTAACTCTAATACATTTTTATATGATAAAAACATCCACATAAGCATGTAAAAGTACTAAAACAAGCTCATGATGATCCCTTTTAAAGATTCCTAATTTACTTACAAAAATAAATTATTTTATAAAATATCCAGAAAATAGTATCTTTCATTTCTTCTGTTTTATTTTTTATTGAGCCGACATCAATCTTTTTCCACCTTTGTCTTTTCCGATAAAATTAGACTACATTTAGGTATTGAAAAGGGATAATAAATCTTAAATTAGAAGTTAAATTTATATATCTTAATGAAAGAATATCAAACAACTATATTTTTCGTTGCTAAGTTTTAAAATTTTAGTCGTTTTTTTTGTGATTTTGAATTTTTGAGGGTGTGTCTTGCAAATTTTGAATCTTTGAGAGTATTTTTTGAAAAATTTAAATTTTAAGTTGGATGCTTGTAATTTTCATGTTTCATATGTTTGCGATAAGTTTTTACAACTTTAAAATTTTGAGGGTATTTTTTTTACAATTATTAAACTTTTGGATTATTTTTTGTAAAATTCAAACTTTCAGTGGTCTGCTAATAAATTCTAGATTTGATGTGTACTGGTTATAGGTCTTTAAATTTTAGGTTTTTTTATTTTTAACTTTTGAAGTGCTTTTTAATAATTTTTATAACTTTGAGGTTATTTTTTGCAAATTTTAAAGTGCCTGATAGTAATCCTTTGAATTTATCATTGTTGTTTGCAAGTTTTAAAATTTCAAAATTTTATGGTAATTTTTTATTATTTAAACTTTGAGTGTTTTTATAATTTTTAAAATGTTGAGGGTCTTAGTTGCAGATTTTAAATTATTTGGAGGTTGTTGTTAATTTTAAATTTCATGTTTGTTATTTTAAGTTTTCAAATGGCTGGATGTTTTGTATAATTTTAAACTTGTAGGGTATTTTGTGTAATTTTTGAAATGTTTTGGATTTTTTTAGTATTTTATATATTATAGCATGTTAATTTTTTACCTTAACAAACTAATACCGTAGAGTTGTCTCATGTATTTTATTAATTTTATTTTTTTAATCGTTGATCTATTGGTAGATCGCATAGATTATGATAGGATATAATTATGATTAGAATAGATTAAGATCTAAATTAAATATTTAAAATAATAAAGGATAATATTGACGTATTTTATTAATCTTATTTTTTAAATTGTTGAGCTGTAGATAGTTCATATGAGATTAGAATATGATATAATTATAATTAAGATAGATTAAGATTTAAATTAAATATTCAAAATAGTAAATTATATTATTGACTATAGAAAAATTTTCTCAAGCTCGTGTTTTTAAAGAGAATATGATATTTTTATTTTTTTTTGGATGTACGATTAAAATGGAAACTTTACGGTTGGCTATTACATTATTAACGTGGTATACATCCTTATGTTTGCTTTGGAGTAATGTCTATCCTGCCAACGCACAAATCTCCAAATTTACTATTACTAATATTCGAAGACGTCTATTTAATATGATGAACCAAAATCATTGAATATTTTTTGACTTACAAGTAATTTTTTTCCTGATTTGGCGGGAGAACTATTTATATAACTTATCATCTCGAGTATACCCTCTTAAATTATTAGCGCAGTGGTATGGTACTTCTATTTGTCTTTAAAAAAATATAGTTAGTTGAGTTATAAGATCATACAGCATTTTGTTGGTGCATCCAACCGTTCACAACTTACATATAAAGATGTGGACCCGTAGCAGCCGCCAACATGGACTCAGTGGATAGAGACTTAACTTAATACAGCCAATTAAGATTTAGTAAGTAAAGAACTCTGCTATTTGGCTCGCGGTTCAACTGCGAGCCCTCAACTCGCAGAGAGGTGAACAGGGGGCGGGCCCCTGTTGTTCACCTCTATGAGGGCTCGCGAGCCAAATAGCTTTTTTGTTAAATATTAGAGCTGACAGTGACAGTGTGGCTGTGACACAGACCTAATCAACTTAATGAACATAATCAATTGGATGCCTCCGTAGACCTTTAGAATTGTCGAAGCTGAAATATATTAAAGGGTTAATTGCACAATGGTCCCTGTACTTTTCCCCAATTGTAGATAGACTCTTATAGTTCTGTTATTGCAGATAAAACCCCAGAGTGAATTGTTTTTTTACTCTTTTACCCTCAGGAGGTCTATTCGTCAAATACGAATTTGCTTCCTCTGAGAGTTGAAGAGTTTTAAAAATCTCACTGAGGGGTCTAGAGGGCTTATCCGCAATTGGGACAATCGGCCACATCAGCCCAGCAATGGTGGTCGAGGATGACGGTCCTTAGTTGGTGGCTAGTTTGCTTGTCAAGCTCAGGATGCTATTTGCATCCCTTGGCAGAGAGGCAATAACTCTGTCCATCAAGCTCAAAGGAGAGCTCTAGCACTAACACATTTTCTTAAGCGGGAGACTTCGATGGGAATTGGATTATAAATAATCTGTTTGAGAAAATGTCTAAGAGAGAGAGAGACGTCTATATTTCTTATGTCCGAAAAGGAGGGAAAATGAAAGATAGTGCTGATGATCGCATCCATGTTCATATGCACACTCAACTCAAGCATCTGTCTATCTACACGGATCTAATTAAAACATAATAATTAGTAATTAGTGTTTCTTTTTTAGTTTGCTGAGGGAACTTCTCCACTATCCTTGGATATTAAACTCCTGTGCGTGGCTAAGATGCACCCCCCAATGCACAGCCCTGGGTATTCTAGGAAATCAAATTCCAGTGGGTGCTCACTAGGAGGATCAAATCTGAGCTATTGGAGTACTGCTCATAGGCAACTTACCAACTCGACTAGACTGTCTTGGACAGTAAGAGTCCTTTAACAAGAGTATTGAAGGAAGAAGAAGAGCATTAAACAGAGACATTCTTAATTCCAATAGAGTTTAACAACCAACTGTACCTGTGTCTGTTAGTTGCGTGTAACTGAGCATTATTTTACTTTTCCTCTTTATTTGTTTCTCTTTGTCAAATATTTATAATATTTGACATTATTTACTGGCAACATTATGTATTACAAGTAAGCATTTTCTACTAAATGTCCTCATTATTTGTTGCACATGCCCATTATTTATTACACTTAGGTGTTATATGCTGCACTTAATTTCCATTCATACTAACCCAGGTTTGATTATGTTGAATGCTGTTTTCCTCAACATTCGTGTTGTCAGCATAATATTAGTGTCTGTCACTCGAGACAAATGTGAAGTTTATTGATCTGTTATTTTGTGACAATTAAAAATAAAAGGATTTGTTGTATGTTATTTGTGAGATTAAGTTATTAAATATTACAGATGCTTGTTATTTGTGATATTAATTCACTATATGTTACGTTTTGTTTGTTACTCATTATTTTTTTGCTAATAAATATCATATTTTTTTTATCACATTCGACGGCCAGATCTAACATATAATTAAGAAAGAAATGTAACAAATTAACCACGAATATGGCATGTACGACACAAATGTCACAAATATTCTAATTGCAGACTCTCATGCAAGTTGAGTTTTTGTGTTTTTTTGTTTTATTTTGTTTTTTTACCAAAATAATTTAAGAAATATTACACATGTGATGATGACAAGCGGGCAACAAGCTGCGCCGCTAATCTTTTCTGAATTGTAAAATCCAACCTACGAAACACGTACTTAGCGGACCCTGCTATCGCTACATTCTTATTCATAAATTTCTGTACCCTCCTGAGAAACTCCACCGCATCAGCTGCAAGGAAACCAAACGTATCGAAAGCGAACGAGATGAAGTTGTGGTGGTTGTCCCCGCAAGCTTGATCATGTTTGCCCACTTTGCCTTTGCTTCTCTATTTGCTGCATGTCCAACATTAAACTCTCTATTACCAAACCCCACCAACGGAGATACCCCTATGAGATCAACACAAGCGTGCTTCCCCCCACTCCAACTGTAGACAAGAATGTTTGCCGGCCTTAGAGTAGATCTAGCCTCTCCAGGAGGAGTGAGGAAGTTGACCGACGCTTCCTTCTTTGATGGGATCCCTGCTCTTTGAAGGATATCATACAAGACATCTCTGACTAAGTCGTGCCTATACTTGAACCCCGACTGCTTCTGACAATGGATGACATGCTCTCCAAAAGCATCCATATGCGTCCGACGACAAACTGGGCACACTGTCCCCTCCACGAACAAAGGAACCAACAACCTGTACCTGAGGATAGCCTGGTACTCCCCCGGAGTCATACGCTACCCCAATCCCTCAATAGGTGTGGCCAACAAGAAATCCTAGACGTGCTTTTCCCGCAGACACTCAACAATCACAACCTGCCTCTCTGACAGGTCAAACTCTGTCGATAGATCTTTACAAATGCCACCATAAAAGATGTCTGCCAAGTAATGCATTGATTTTGGGGGGACAAACCCTTTAGTGGTGATTTGAAGAAGGTCAACCTCAGGTAGCTTTGCTTGAAGAAAGGCCCGGGCGGAAGTAAAATGCCCACCTAAAGAAACCTCACCACAACCTGTCAAAATATGATCTTGAAGCTCGATGGAGTGAATCCGAGAGGCCACAAAGAAAAACTGTATGGAATCTGCCGCCGCATAGACCCCCAATCCGCCCCACCTTGATAGGTAAAGAGGCCAGCCTCCATTGGAGATCCCCGAAGCCTAGGCCTTCGGATGTAATAATGCTCTCGACTGACCTCCGAAGCGCAATATCAAACTGAGTTTTCGCCTGAGCAAAGAGCTGTGGAAAGCAAGTCCTCAAGGAGAAATACAAGTTGGACAAACCCGCACAAGCCCTCAAAAGGACGAGCTCGCACTGTGGATCCCTAAGTTGGTCCAACGCTTCCATTAACTGAGTCGCCTTTGCCACCCTCTTCGCTGTTAACCCTCCAATAAACCCCTCGTCCATGCTAACTGCTCCACCTAAAAGCCTTACTCCATCACGAGGACGACTAATATCCAAGGAAAAAAGCCCCTCCAACAAACTCCTAGGATCCGTTAAGGGCCAGAATAATTTAGTTTTGGCAACATTGAGGTCTAACCCGAGCCTTAAGCCTTCAGTCTTGATCACGTTATATGCCTTAGCAATCTCCAAAGTATCCCCGACCAAGGACCCATTGTATGCAGGGAAAATTGCAAAGAAGAGAATAAAGAAAATTTGATTTTGATTCCTTTGATCTCGGTTACAACTTGATTACAAAAGAGAGGAAAACGAAATTGGTTCTTCCTCTTTGTTTAAAACTGGGTTCTTCACGGTGGCGATGGAGTGCCTCCCCCGAATGCTTGCATCGAGTTTGCTCTCCGTTGACGATCCGCACGTTTTGATTCACTGGAACGATGTCTTCTCCTCACGATTTGACGTTGTGGAGAACTTGCGTGGCAAGTTTGAGAACTCTGAACGAGTTTAGAAGAACTCTGTAAAAGAGTTGATTCGAAGATCGGTTAATAAGCCAAGGACAGAGGCTCTCTGTTGCTGAAGTTGAAGATGATCTTCGTTGGGAGATGATGCCGATCTCCTCAAAAGCTTGTCTCCAGTGGTCGATCCAAGCCAAGAAAATTCCAACCGGCCCCCAGCAGAAAAAAAACCTTGAACTGAATTGATCTTCAGTTATTTATAGAGGATTAAGGGGGTGAAACCGCCCCTTAAATCTCTCCTAAGTGGGGTGTAACCGCCCCCAAATCGTGGGAAACGGTTTTAGAACCGTTCAACTCATGTTGAATGAGTCAAACGCCCACGTTGGCGTTCAGGACCCTAACCTCACGTCTTAGGATTGAGACGCGAGGTTGGGTGTTGGCTGAACATTGATGAACGCGAGGGTCGCTCGCGTTTCGCCTGTTTGTAACGCGGGTCCGACTCCAGCGTTTTGATGTTGAAACGCGAGGTTCGACCCTGGCGTTTTGATGTTGTAACGCGGGTTTCGACCCTGGCGTTTTGATGTTGTGACGCGGGGTTCGACCTTGGCGTTTTGATGTTGAAACGCGGGGTTCGACCCTGGCGTTTTAATGTTGAAACGCGGGGTTCGACACTGGCGTTTTGATGTTGTAACGCGGGGTTCGACCATGGCGTTTTGATGTTGAAACGCGAGGTTTGACCCTGGCGTTTTGATGTTGTAACACGGGGAGGACCTCCGCGTCTTGCCTTGCAGAGATTATCACCAAGTAATCTCTTTTTGTCATAGCGTTGCAAAGATCATTGTCTTGTAATCTTCGTCTTGACTCCTTGAGAATATGAGAGTCGTCAGATTGTAAATCCCGATGTTGATTGTGAATGCTGTTGAACTAGAGCTCTCATCGGTTGTCGTGAAGGTCGTCAGATTGTAACCTTCAGCAATCTACGCGAAAGTCTTCAGATTACAGCCTTCTGGAAGTCGTCAGATTGTAACTTCCATCATCGGTGTTTGATGGGGGATAAGCTATCTATTGTGATTTTTAGACAGCCTACACTCTTAAAAAAACCATTAGGGGAACCATTTAAAAGAACTGAGAAAGTTGCAGTTGATAGGCACTCCCTGATCCAATTGATCCATTTGACTGGAAAACCCATACAGTGCATAATATAGTATACAAACTCTCTGTTAATGCTATCAAAAGCTTTATGCAAATCAATTTTTAAACAAGCTCTTTTCCCATGATTCTTAGAGAAATCCCTTAGCAATTCATGAGCCAATAACGAACATTCACCTATATGTCTCCCTTGCATAAAAGCATGTTGATTTTTTGATATCAATTCACCCACCACCAATTTAAGACGATTACTCAAAATTTTAGATATAATCTTGTATATGACATTGCAACAAGATATTGGTCTAGAATCATTTATGGAAGATGCTTCTTGTGATTTCAGCACTAGGGTGAGGAAAGTATGATTGATCTGTTTAAGGAGTTTACCTGATGAGAAAAAGGACTTCACTGCTAGAACCACATCAGTCTTGATTAAACTCCAGTTCTGTTGATAAAAATAGGCGTTAAAACCATCAGGTCCTGGTGCCTTATCTGGATTCATCTGGAAAAGAGCATCCTTAATCTCCTTGTAACTTATATCCTTGCATAACCATTGTTTTGCTTCATCAGTTAGAATTCTCTTAACTGTCAGTTTAGGGAAAATACTCCAATATGATGTTTGATTGAATAACCCTTCATAAAATTTTGGGGCCATGACTTTAATTTGGTCAATAGAAGAGATAGGAGAACCATCTTTGTCAATCAGTTGTATTGTTTTGCTTCATCAGTTAGAATTCTCTTAACTGTCAGTTTAGGGAAAATACTCCAATATGATGTTTGATTGAATAACCCTTCATAAAATTTTGGGGCCATGACTTTAATTTGGTCAATAGAAGAGATAGGAGAACCATCTTTGTCAATCAGTTGTCGTATGCTATTCATAGATATTCTTTGTTTGATAGCATTATAAAAGAACTGAGTATTTCTATCCCCTTGTTGTAGCCATGATTGTCTACTCTTTTGCCTCATCTCATCCTCCTCCTTGCTTAACCATCCATCTAGCTCGAAACATAATGCTAATTCAGTAGATTGCAAGCTCTCATTTTCCATGTCTTTATTGAGCTCATTCTGGATGTGCTCCAACTGTTTTGACAACTTTATAATATTTTCCTTTGTTGAAATGCCTGGCTGTTTTGACCAAATTTTTAGAGCAGATTTTAATTCCTTTAGTTTAGAAACCAACTTGAACATTGGAGTACCTGCTTTTAAAATGTTCCAGACACTTTTGACCACATCTTCATAACCCTGACATTGAGTCCAGTAGTTAAAAAATCTGAATGGCTTTGGCCCTGAACTAGTGCTGTGCATAAGATGGACAAGGGCTGGAGTATGATCACTAGAAGAGGTGCATTTATATTCTATAAACATTTGAGGAAACTTATCTATCAAAAAAGAGTTGCTCAGGGCCCTATCCAACTTACCATATATTCTGTATCTACCTTGTTGCTTATTATGCCATGTCCAAGATGAACCAGAACTTTTGATATCAGACAGTCCACATTTCTGTATACAATCATTGAAATCTTTCAGATTCCTTGCAGTAAGCTTCCTTCCTCCAATTTTCTCTGATGTGTATCTACAAACATTGAAGTCCCCCACTAAAAGCCACGGCATTGTGTTAATTTGAGAGTGAATATCAGTAATATCATCCCATAAAGTAGATCTTAATGTTTCTGAATTTTCTCCATAAATGACACTCAACATTAGATTGAGACCACCATTATTTTGTAGCATTATTGTTATCTGTTGTAAAGTGACAGATAAAATTGTACCATTCCAGACCTCTGCATCCCAAGCTACCCAAATTCTTCCTCTACTAGAAGCAGTATAATTGTTACAGTATGACCAGTGAGGAGGGAAACATTTGGACACTCTGTAAGACTTTGCAGGTTTTACTTTGGTCTCCAACAAACCAATAAGACTAGGATTCAAAGATTTGATATGTCTTTTAATATCCTTCCTTCTACTCAAATTGTTCATGCCCCTTACATTCCAAAATAACATTGTCATGAGGTAGTATTTGATGATGCCCTTGTAACTCTCTTAGGGCCTAAAGAAGAATCTCTATTTATCTTCACCTGGTTATATTTCTTCTTCATCAACAGCTGATTTTTACCTGTTATCCAATCAGGGTTGTCAATAGCAATAGGAAAATCAATACCTGTTTCATTCCCATTTTCTCCATCAGATTGCACAGATACATTCACCTCTATGTTTTTTTGGCTTGATCTTGAATACCTGAATTTATAGATTTGATATGAGTATTATTCCCAGAATTCAAATCTGTATCAATGTAGTCATTATTCTGTAATAAGTCTGCAGCTCCAGAAAGGACATCAATTCTACTGGCTTCATCATGAAACAACTCCTCAGCATTTGCATCTTCATTATTTGATATAGCTCCTCTTTATCATCAACCTCCTTATTTTCCTTTGAAAATTTTTCTTCAATCAAAACATCCTCTGCATTAATATTATCTTTTCCTGAAATGGCATTAGTACAGATAGAATCAGATTTTGTAGAAGATACAGAGTTTAAATCAGACTGAACTCTACTATCTGTATTCACATTATCAGAACAGCATGGGACTACTACCGGAGGAGTATCAATATCAATAACAGTTTTTGGGTTATCAGAACCTGACCCAGAAATAATAAAATTTCCTGAATTGGTAGGAATAATATCTGGTTTACCATTTTGCTGATTGTCAATCATGTCTGTCTTCGAAAATACTGTAATAGGAATTCCATCATTCTTTCTCCTTTCAGCCTTATTAACAGTCTCTTTAGGGATCCATTTCTCAACAAGTTCTACAGAACATTGATAATCAACATGTCCAAAGTTTAAGCATTTACTACATTTAGGAGGAACCCATTCATACTCAACAGTAGTTTCTAGCCATTCTCCATTTCCTAGATCCAACCTTACAGAATTTGGAAGCTTCATGTTAGAGGAGATCTCCACAAAGCATCTAGCGTAAGCTAGTCTCTCACCAGTTGCCGTAGCTTGATCAATATAAAGAGGAGTACCCACAAGACTAGCAATACGCCCAATAATATTATTAGACCATAGTTTAAGGTGCAGCGATGGAAATCTAATCCAAACTGGGACTGAGTTAAGAAGATCTCTCTCTAATCCAATATTCTCGGTCCACTTTTTCAGAATAATCAATCTGCCATCAAACAACCAAGGGCCACCATTTAAAACCTTGTTTAATTCTTCATTTGAACCAAATTTAAAAAAGAAAAAAAACCATTCTCTCTAGAATAAATATCAAGTGAGCATGAAAGTTTCCAAAGACGACCAACACAACCTTTCAGGTGTGAAAAGAAAGGTTTATCTCCGAGGACATAACCAACTAAAGTGTTATTCCATTTTTCCACATTAAGGAGAATCTCAGATCTAGGTATAGAAGCATAACGGATACCATTGCTATCAATCGATGGAGGAAAGTATTCTAAAGAGCAATTTTGATTTATCTCACGTCCCATGGTACAAATGTCTTTCCATGATGAAGAACCAACAGATTTAAATTTCCAGGAGTCAGAAAGATTTTGCTTTTGGATCACCTTACTCTTTAAATCTGCTGGATGATGCCTTCCAACCTCCTTATTCGAAGCATTTTGAAAACGAGTATGAGCATTTGATTTTGAATCAATTGGTTTGGAGAAGGGTTTACGATACCTTCTTTTACGCTGCACTACATTAATCCAATCTAGGTCATCCTCCGCATTAATGGAATTGAGATGATCTCTACTATCCTCTAGATTAGTGAATCCCGCTTGCATGGCCGAAGCCACACAGGGAAATGCACGCTAATCCGCCAAATCGGACTCACTATTAATATGTATATATCATATATATATATATCTATATGATATAGTATCATATACTTTAAATACCTATACTATTTACTATACTATATTAATATTCAGTATATAGATTACTATTATATATATATATGGTTTATATATATTTATAATGTATATGTTACTTAATCTAGTCCCATCTCCCTATGTTATATATATATATATATGTATGTATTATATATCATATATAGTGTATATATATTATGTATCCTACCTCCATCCTGTATATATTCACTTATTATATATATTATACTATACTCCTATATATGATATATAAATATATATATATATATATATATATTATTATATATACCTAGTATATATGATATATATTATATATCATGTCATTCACTGGCATCACTGCTCTCCACCTCTATATATAGTATTTATATAGTCCCTATACTACTCTATATATATATTCCTATATCGTATATACCATCTATACGTTATATATATATATAATGTATATATAGTGGTATACATATATAATACATATATGTATATACATATACTTATATATGTATATACTATGATATACCTTGTTACTTATTCAGTATACTATACACTCTATGTATTAATACATATGTATATATGTAATCCAACATTTGTATATACTGTATATACATGCTACTATATATTGCCTAATCATGACGCAACCCACATATATACTATGTCCTCCACATATCCGTATACATCATGTATATATTATATATTCATATGCTGTAGGCGCTATCAAATTGTTACTAGGATCCCTTTCTTTAGCAGCGAGCTCGGCACAAACCGACGAGACCAACGAGGCGACGAGATCGCGAATCCACGGCAAGCCACGGGAAATACATCGTGTCGCATTCGGAATCGGCAAGAGTCAGAGAGTCAATCCAACAAGGGGAAACCTCGGACGACATCACGACTCGGATCAGATCAGTCTTCGGGTCGAACTCCAGAAGCGGATTTTACTGCCTAATTCAGGACAAAATCCAGAAATTTTTTAAACTTTTTGCTCAAAATCATAGAACCGGATTTACTGCCTATCAGGACTCCAGATTACACTGCCACCTACTACATGGATCAGATTTACTGCCTCTCCAGGACTTTTCTCTTACTCGTCCGAATCTCTCACTGCGCTCCCAGATCGCTGACCTGCCTAATCAGGAATTCACGAGGGGGGGGGGGGCGGGCGGGGGGGGGGGCCTTACATTGCTAATCAGGATCAGATGTTACTGCCCTAATCAGGATTTCAGATTTATGCCAAACTAGGAATAGACTCTTACCTGCCTATCAGAGATCCAGATTTTCTTACCCTCTGCCTCCGGAAATCAGAATTTTACTGCCAAATCCAGATCCAGATTTACTGCAGATCAGGAATCAGATTTACTGCAAATCGGGAATCAGACTTACTGCCAAATCAGAGTCTAAATCACCGAATCACGGAGACCGGAACACAAACGGCAAAAAACCACAACCCTAGGAGGCTCGCATGATCCGAGCCACCTTTGACGGTGGCTCGGCCCCAGGTGCCGGCACACCAAGAGGTGGCGCACAGTGGCCGACAGTGGCGACAGTGCGGCCGGACCATGGGCCGACAGTGGCGGACAGTGGCGACAGATGGCCAACAGTGCGTCGACAGTGGCCGACAGTGGCGCAACAGTGGCGCCAGTACGCGACCAGTGGCCGACATTTGTTCTGTGCGCGGGCTATCAGTTCAGAAAGCACTATAACGCTTTAGACCAAGGCATGCTTCATCTTCTTCGGCGGTTTGGAAATCTTGGAGAGGCGAAGCCTCTGCCTTGAACTCGAGCACTTCACGATTCCAACAAGATTCAAACGTTTAGGACTTCAAGGCGACTTGCTCATCCAGATCTGGTGCTCGGCGGACCGTCAACGCCAAACTTAGGAGTCGTGTTCGAGCGGCCAGATCTCAGATCTACGCGTACGAAACTCCCCCGGATCTAGGCTTGGTCTTAGACATCCGCGAGACTTTGCGACGAATTGTTTCCTTGGGTAACACAATCCTCCCCGGCCCTTATTTCTTGTGGAATAATACCGTTGTACTGCGTAGATCCCGACCGGATTACTAAGATCGCGCGGTGGCTCTGCCTCCGGGCAAACAACCCCGGCGCCAGGCAAGAACCCACAGATCGTGATGCGACGCGAAAACAGGCAGCTCGCCGATTCGTTCCGATCACCAAACAAGGACCGCTCACATGTCACTCTTTGTTATTTTTCAATTCTTGATTTCCTTGTAAACCGGCATCTTAAAAGACCGGCCACTCACTACTCTCATGCACACTCAAAAAGTTGACCATACTTCCTAAGTCCATCGACCATGACTCCCCATCTTAAACATCCACATACACCTCTTCACTCTCTTCGGCCCCCCAGCGCACCATCATGGCGACACAGTGGAGCACGATCTCGCCAACGAGATCGATGCGTCGCAGCGCGGATCTCAATCCCGGTTCGTGGAAGGACGCCACTCGGAATCACGAGTCTCGATCAGACCAGCAGTTCGGGAGGAATAGTCTCTACTCTTCTCCGCTCCGTAACCCTCATCCTCCCCCCCGCAAGTCAAGAAGTCCAAGTTCTCCTCCCCAGAGCGCACACCAATCCGTTCGCTTGGTTTGAAGAAGTCTGAAGCCAGACCGGACGATCTCGCCCGTTTTGATGCCAAGTACATCTTGGGTGTGAGTTCCTCAGTTTCCCACACCAGGTCAGATCTGCTCTTGGCAACCCCTTTCCTGCCGCAGGGGGCGTCCGCGCTGACTCTTGACCGTGGAGATTGCCGCTCAATCGCTACACCGTCACGCCTGCGAACGTTCGCACAAGGCCATGGAGTCCTGGGGGCGGGGATCCGCTATAACACGGATCTGCCCGACAAAAGAGGCAAACAGCCTCCAACAATCAGCATGAACGGCACTCTTCCAGTCGCTGCCAACAATGGATGGATCCGTGTCAAACGCGAATCGTTCGCGCCTGTGAGAAGATCCGCAAACGCGCGCACTATCAGCGTCACGCGACCCCCAGGGTCTCAAGCTGAGAGCCCGTCAGAAGTTGCAAGCACACCCACTGACCGGTCGTAGTCAAGAACGCCTCGCCCTCTCCCAACCCGCCAGTCTGGAGACCAAAGTCTTTGAAGCTGGCATAATCAGGCTTAAGGAGCAATCTTTGCCAGCCTCTAACCAAAATTCATACCACTCCTCTCGCGGACCAGCTAGTCGCTGAGTTCCCATAGTACTCCGGAGGATCATGCAGCATCTTCCCGAAGGAGAAAGTCAGTCTTGGAGGCATCTCGGTCCACTTCCCGAGGAGCGAAGCAAAGTCCATCAAGACGTTTGGGCCACTAAGAAGCCCCGAACGAATTCAAACACGCTGGGGTCGCCGCCACCTCACGTGACAGAGAACTCATTGCATCCAAGCGCCACTCACTTTGCCGCACTTAAAGCTTCAGGAGCCGCCTGAAAAATTCACGCCCAAGAACAGCATTTTCAAGGCGCGTGACTCTGAAAGTCAAGGAAGGCAGTTCTCCTTCGAAGGAAACGTTATCATTCTGATGACGCTTCGTCCTATACCTGAGGAAATCGTGCCAAACAACGATAGGTTGCTCCTGACTTTCAATATGGACGAGCTGTACTTCGTGCTGGGGGTCGAACAAAGCAGAGAGAAAGTTCGTCGAAGGCTAGAAACTCAGTGCCTGCTTCAAGCTCATTCGGGCGGACATCT
>NW_017972552.1:10617-26923 GCF_001876935.1 Asparagus officinalis | reverse complement strand
TGTGGCTTGACGACGCGAGGGTCGCTGTGGCTTGACGACGCGAGGGTCGCCGTGGCTTGGCGACGCGAGGGTCGCCGTGGCTTGGCGACGCGAGGGTCGCTCACATTTCCAAAGTGGTGACGCAGGGATGACATCCGCGTCTCAGAATGAGCTATTTGACTTGTAGCTTCTTCTGTGGTGCATTGCAAGGACCGTTGTTCAGTAATCCTGGCTTTAACTGTTGTGGAGTGCGAAAGTCTTCAGATTGTGGCTTGACGACGCGAGGGTCGCTGTGGCTTGACGACGCGAGGGTCGCCGTGGCTTGGCGACGCGAGGGTCGCCGTGGCTTGGCGACGCGAGGGTCGCTCACATTTCCAAAGTGGTGACGCAGGGATGACATCCGCGTCTCAGAATGAGCTATTTGACTTGTAGCTTCTTCTGTGGTGCATTGCAAGGACCGTTGTTCAGTAATCCTGGCTTTAACTGTTGTGGAGTGCGAAAGTCTTCAGATTACAGCCTTCTGGAAGTCGTCAGATTGTAACTTCCATCATCGGTGGTTGATGGGGGATAAGCTATCTATTGTGATTTTTAGACAGCCTACACCCATCGTCCAAGTACCAAGCATGAAGAGCCAACTTGCACTCTTCCTGCACTCGTAGAATCAACGGGTAAAGCGTGAGCGCGAACAACAGAGATCCTAACGGATCCCCCTGCTGGATCCCCCGAGCAGACCAAATGAAATCCACCCCCAAATACAGTCAAGCGGGTTGCACATATAGAAATTCCACCCAAGGAGAGATCGCCGAACACTTAAGACGCACTTCCTGCAACATATTACTCCTGTCGACCAAGTTAAATGCATTCCGGAAGTCGGCCAAAAGCATGGAGAGCGGGTCCTCCGCATGGTGGACATTAACGAACCTATTAACCGCATGAAAAATTGCTTCTGCCCCTCCTGAGACTCCCACTCCAAACTGAAAATCCCCCAAATAACTCGTCATGTCCTTCCCTACCTTCATCATGGCCACTTTAGAGACGGGACGCTTCCAAATGGTACCTACCGTAATCGGCCTAATGCCTCCATCACTCTTCAACAACGGAGTGAGGGAGCACTAGCAATAAACTCCGCCAAGGAGGCTGGACAACACCCTTGCAATCATAAATTAACCACTGGAGTGAGAGTCGCGAGAAGATCGTTAGCAATAGTAGACTCCGGATTACAAAGTGCATCTAACAAGTGCTGGGCTCGAAGGCCATCACGGCCACAAGGGGTCCCCTTAGGGAAGGACCGCATGCAATGGAGAACCTCCCCACAGTCCACTAAGAACGGCTCTTGGTCATACCCAAAAGCTGGCAACACCGGAGGAGGTGTCGAAGGGTGTTTGTCCTCAAGGGACTGACGTGTCTGCGGAGTGTCCGGAGCAACCCCCGAGGACGTGAGAACCTTCATGTCCGCTAAATAGTGCCCGTCCGATATCTTTCTCAAACACTGTTTAACATTGTTAGCAGTTGGGTGAGCACCGGGGTCGCCAATTCGGGCAGGGGGGAGAAGGGAGCTCTCTAAACATGGTATCAATGAGTTTTTGGGGGCCTCCAACCTCACCCTAGGTGGACAATGCCTCCAAGATATGTCATTGTTGAAGAGCCTTTCTGTTGCCTGACCTCGAACTCTTGCGATCATTGGTTTTAATAACCCTTAAAGTGCAACACGGCAAGATCAAAAGTCGTACCCAAGCGTCACAAGATAGCGGGTTGGAGGACACCCCAAAGAGCGAGGCTTTGAGAGCAGCCGAGAACGCCAACCTACAAGATGGGTGAACATTTTGTTTTGTTTTGTTTTTGGCTTAGAAAATTTTACAACTTTCATGGTATTGTGAAAAAGAAAAAAAATTGTCACTTTTTCCTCCAAAAGAAACTTATCACATATTAAACCTAATTTACGCAAAATTGATAAAGTATCATTACATCACTACTAGAGCGATGAAGAACTAAAAACAGTTCCCAGATGTTCGGCAAATCTACTATTACATGTGCGCTCCTTCCAAGCTTCCTTTTTCTTCCAATACGTTGCTTTTCTTTCTTCAGCTTCATTTTTATTTACAATCTCTTCTTTCTTATACCGCTTACAGGCTTAGTAATGACTCAGACTGCTCGTTTCCTCCATCCAACGTACGGTAACTTATTTTTCATTACAAAACCCTTAGCCTCCTCGATCTTCTCGATTACTCTTCAGTATTTAAAAAATAATAATTTAAGGACCCAAAATATGAGACCAAGGGAGGGGACAAGTGATGTGTCCCTTCCCTATTGCATAATGAGTTGGTATGACCAACTCATTATACAATAGGGAGGGGACCCCTCACCTGTCCCCTCCATTGGTCCCATATTTTGGGTCCCCGTAGCAGCACTCATGCGCCAGAATTGTCCATCACCAATGCCATCCTACGTACTCCGGCAGTCGCCGAGGATGATGACTTACTTGACAACGCCATCTTATGATGTTCAATATCACCACCTTCTACATTTTAAGGAAAAAAAAGAACAAAAATTGAATCTCACTGGATTTCTCTGAACTCTTGGCTCAAACTCGATTACTACATTATTTTCTCTGAAAAAAAATTCAAAGTCAATTTCCTTTCTCGGTCTCTCAACTATTTCAAATTGATAGATTATGATTGTCCTTGCTGCAAAAGAACAACCATAAAATTCAGATAAGAGAGTTGCAAAACAACCATAAAATTCAGATAAGAGAGTTGCAACAGAATTGCTACAAATAATAGAAAAGTGGAAATAGATGAAGCCCATCTTTCTGATCACTTAATGCCAAATTTTCATGAAAATTTATTCTACGACTTCAAAGTACACTTTGCTAAAGTTGCCTTTTTTGCCATAATAATAAATTTGGTAAAAACAAAGCATCATTTACTGAAGATCATCTTAATTGTTTAGGAACGTATTTTCATCTTTTCACTTAGATTAATCGAAGTTTTTCTTCTTAGTTCTCTTTGTGATTTGAAGATGATGTTCACGCTACAACTCAGAGAGGATCTTCGCAGTGACTTCAGCATCATTTACTGAAGATCATCTCAATTGTTTAGGAATGTGTTTTTATCTTTACACTTTTTCAATCTAATTTATTTGTAAACCTAGAGATCATGGTGAATTGAGGCTAAAATTATCGTCTTGGATAGATTGCGTGTGAGATTATCTGAGAGTTGTATTGTGCATCACATTTTGTAACATCTGGTAGGAATGGGTGTAAGAGTTTTGATGAACTTAAGAGCTTTGACGAACTTTGAAAGTTTCGATTTTATAGGCGTGAAGTCTGTAGATGTAGGCATCTTAATGAATCGGCCCGTAAAATTGTGTGTTTAAGTTTGGTTGTTTGCTTGGTTGTTTTCTTCTGTTAATTTAGTTGCAAAACCTTTTTTTAAATAACCTAGTTTTTAGCGCAATCCTATTCTCAGGAGATCGATTTCACAGGGGTTAAGTCAGTAGATGTCGGCATCTTGCTGAACCACATAAAATTGTTTATTCGAGTTTGATTGTTTTTTTCTTCTGCTTATTTAGTTGCAAAACTCTTTTAAAAAATAACCTAAGTTTCGACGCAAACCTATTCAACCTCCATCCCAACAGTGGAGCTCTCCTCTAACAGGAGCAAGAGGAGGAGGATGCCTTGTGGTAAATCCCTGAAGTATGCTGGTAAAGGCTTATGAATGAGCCTACTGAGGAGAGTTTTGGGGTTTTGGAGCACAGAAAAAGAGAGATCTTTCTGAGCTATTTGTTAGGGTTATTGGTTGAGAGATTGAGAGATTTGTTGGTGAGATTAGTTGGTTCGTTTGAGCGATTTGTAATCTCAATTTGTACTCTCCTTCTCTATTAGTGAAAACCCACCCCCTTCTTGCCCCGTGGACGTAGGCAATTTGCCGAACCACGTAAAACCTTGGTGTTTGTGTTTTGTTTGGTCTTTCTCTCGGCGTTCGTTGGTTTGGTTTCTCAAAGCATCAGTCGCAACAAGTGGTATCAGAGCACGGGCAACGCTTGGGCTATTTGGAGGAGTAGATCGCTTTGGAAGTTCATCTAGGGCTTCGTTTGGTGATAAAGGTGGGATCTTTTTTTGTAAAAATCTCGTCTTTTTCAGTTTGGATCTATTTCTCGTTTGTTTCCGCATTGGTTTGGTGGTGCCTTGAGGATTATGGCCGAGAAAGAAGGAGTTGTGGGCAGTACTTCCGGCGTGAAGACCGTCCAAAGCTTGAATATCCACTCAATGAAGATTGATGTGGAAAAGTTCAATGGCACAAACAATTTTGGACTTTGGCGATGCGAAGTCATGGATGCGCTCAACGCGCAAAATTTGGAAGATACGTTGGAGTTGGACGGGAAACCGGACAACATTGATGAGAAGGTTTGGAAAAAGATGAATCGAACGGCGTGTGGTGTGATTAGGTCTTGTCTCACTCAAGATCTAAAGTATGATGTGATCAATGAGACTTCTGCAAAGAAGATTTGGGAGATCCTTGAGAGCAAGTATTTGACCAAGAGTGTGGAGAATCGCTTGCATTTGAAGAGGAGGCTTTACCGCTTCCAGTTGAAGAAAGGAACCTCCATTGGTGATCACATGAACCACTACACGAAGCTTCGTGCGGATTTGGCGAATGTGGATGTTAAGATTGAAGATGAGGACAAGGCGTTGTTGCTATTGAGTTCCTTGCCTGACGAGGAATATGAGACCTTCGTTCTTACTCTTATTAATGGGAAGGCATCTCTTTCGTATAGTGAGGTCACCGCTGCACTTGTGAATTATCAGCTTCGAAAGAAGGATAAGGAGACTTCGTTTGAGCCGGTAGCGGGGGCGTTGGTCGCAAGAGCAAAGGGTCCAAACCGTAGTGGGAGGTCGCAGTCTAGAGGGGCACATCTTGGAGTTCGTAAGAATCAATGTGCCTTTTGCAAAGAAGATGGACATTGGAAAGCCGATTGCCCAAAGTTAGTTGATCGAGCCGGGAAGAATAAGGGAAAAGCTATTCAAGCTTCAGAGGCGAATGTTGTCAAGGCTAGTGGCAACGATTCAGATTCGGATTCTTCGGGCTACTCGTTATCTGCACTGCCGTCAGTTTGTGTTGCCTACTCTACAGAGTGGATATTGGATTCGGGTGCTACATACCACATTTGCCCTAGGAGGGATTGGTTCTCCAGCTTTCAGGAGTTGGAAAGAGGGGATTTCGTGCTCATGGGGAATGATCACAAATGCTCTATTGGTGGTATTGGTACTGTTCGGATCAGGATGAGTGACGGGGTGATTCGGGAGTTGGTTGGAGTGAGGTTCGTTCCTCAGTTGAAGAAGAACATCATTTCACTTGGAGCTTTGGAGGCAGCTGGCTATAGGGTGACCTTGGCGGATGCACGCTTGAAGGTTACATTTGGGTCCATGATTGTGATGAAGGGCGTCAGAAGAAGAAATTTGTATTATTTGCACGGAAGCACGGTGATTGATAGGGAAATGACGACTTCATCAGATTCGGCTAGACTGTGGCATTGTTTGGTGCTGGGGTATATGATTGGTAATACCGTGCATTGGTTGTTGAGGAGTGCTATGACCTGCAGATTGAAGTCCTGTGAGCACATTAGGATGAGCGAGACCGTGGTGGAGTTTGGCACTTCTATCCATCGAGCGAGGGGTCTTTTTGGAGGTGTTCAGTCAGGCATTTGGGGGCCTTCCAAGGAGGCATCATTGGGAGGTAATCGTATCTTGGTTTCCACAGTTGGTGATTGTTCTAGGCATTATTGGGTCGCGACCAGTTCC
This sequence comes from Asparagus officinalis, assembly GCF_001876935.1. NCBI lineage: Eukaryota > Viridiplantae > Streptophyta > Magnoliopsida > Asparagales > Asparagaceae > Asparagus > Asparagus officinalis. The sequence continues at coordinate 21,144 of NW_017972552.1, read as the reverse complement.
CGTTGGTGTAAAGTCCTAGAAGTCAACAACAATTGGAAGAAGTGTATTGGCAGAAAGGTAACTCATTGTTTCAGCTTTGGTAGGGGTCCTTTCTTGCGTTGGTGCCGAGCTCACGGCAATAGGAGACACTTCATTGGTGTGGAGACTTTGGGGCGACGAGATGAGATGACAGTTTCGATGGGTCGTTCCTTTCTGGAGGAGGATCGGCGTTTGATGTCGAGCATTGGCATTGGTGTGCGGGCTTCGACATATTTGGGTCATCTTATGCATAGGTCGCCGACTGCTGCTTTAGGAGTTATTAGATCTGGTGGAGCTGCTTCAGATTTTGGGTCGCGTCGGATATTTGGATACCCAGCATTTGGTCACATCGTGGATGTGAGATTGGATCCGATTGCGCGTTTGGGGTTCGGAGGCTCAGTTGATTATCGTTTGGGAGCTTCTGATTTTGTTCTGAGCAGGTATGTCACTTTTGACTCTCGGCAGGTGGAGAGTGTTGATCAGGTCATTTGGATATCGCAGCAGGTGGAGAGTGATGCTACTCCACGTTGGGTGGAGATTACTCCACATACTCCAGATCATACTGCGTCATTTGGGATTCCAGCTAAGGTGACACAGGTTGGAGATCATTTGGTTTTGGATGCAGATGATGGATTGGTTTTGGATTCAGTTGCAGCTGGTAGATATAGTTTGGATATGGCCATTGGTTTACCTCAGGTGGAGGTGTTTGATTTGTCTCAATTTGGGGTCATTGGGAATACTATCAGTTGCAGATCGTTTGGTGATATTGGAGAAGAGTTGCAGACTTTTCTATTTGATTGAGGGCCTTTGGAGGCCGTTTGGGTGAACTACGTGAAGGCTTGATTCCTTGGGCAAAGGATACGTAGGCAGTCATTTTGATGCAGCCGATTTGGTGAGCGACATCGACATTTGGGGTGAGTGTTCACACTCTCATTTGGGTCTCAGCATGTGAGGCATTTGTTTGGTTGGTGTCGGCTCAGTTTTGGGAAAACTTCGCCGAGGTGGAGAATTGTGGAGAAGAATTGGAAAAAGCAGATTTTTGGTCATAAGTCGACTCATGCACAGGCATAAGTCGACTTATGGTAAGTCGACTTATGTTGGTGCATGAGTCGACTTACGTTCTGCTCTGGATTGTTGGTTTTTTGCTCTGCCAAGTCGACTTATCAGGTCTGATAAGTCGACTTATGATCTCTTCTCCAGTTGCTGTTTTTCGCTCTGCCAAGTCGACTTATGCAGACTGATAAGTCGACTTATGACGGGTTTTTTGGAAAGTTCAGGTTCCTATTTGCAGTCTGTTTGGGTTTCTGTTTTGGTATAAATACCAATACGATTTGAGGGTTTTGTGTGGAGAGTTTTGGGGTTTTGGAGCACAGAAAAAGAGAGATCTTTCTGAGCTATTTGTTAGGGTTATTGGTTGAGAGATTGAGAGATTTGTTGGTGAGATTAGTTGGTTCGTTTGAGCGATTTGTAATCTCAATTTGTACTCTCCTTCTCTATTAGTGAAAACCCACCCCCTTCTTGCCCCGTGGACGTAGGCAATTTGCCGAACCACGTAAAACCTTGGTGTTTGTGTTTTGTTTGGTCTTTCTCTCGGCGTTCGTTGGTTTGGTTTCTCAAAGCATCAGTCGCAACACCTACATATGCAATTGCAGCTGGGGATGAACTAAAAAGAGAATTCATGTATTTATTCTTGAGTGACATAAGCTGGAGGTGTGGTCGTGAACTTGTGATGTCGGTATCACGTAGTTTGGTAAGGAGTTCGGATGGTGACATTTGTTCTCCCAACCCTTGGGATAACAAACTGAGCTCTAGTCTACCATATCCGTCGCCTTGCTCTTCCCGTAGTTGCCGCAATGACAGAGCATATTCTCATCGAGGTGATGACATTGAAGATCAATTGCCGAGGTAAGTTGACACAGCAACTGGCTTGCGTCCAGAGGGTCGGCCTTGTAATAATGCCCAATTTATAACCTCTTTGATGTTTAAGTTAGCATTGGAATAGTATGAGGTGTTAAACTGAAACTCAAGGGAATATGTAAAGATTACAATAAACAAGACTACAAGAGTGTGTAGAACAACCGTTCTTTTACAGCCATAATGTATAGGAGCATCTTTTATTGTAAAGGGACTGTAGCTAGCCTCCATGCAGGTAGTGGCGTGATAGAACTGGAACTGTAGTGAGGTCAGAATTGGGCGTCTCATGGGGGTAGAGATCCTCTATATCCTTAGCCGTAGAGAAACTCTACAATTCAACAATAAAATCTTCTCAATCAGTGGACTTCATGAATGATATTAATTATTTAAACTGTATAAAAAAATATTTAATTGTGGACTGTACAGAGTTTGACCAATTGTAAAGAGACATGAAGGTAGGAGTCATAAACATCTTAGATTGGATTAGCCAAAATCTCGGTGATAAGTCACAAGAAGCAGGAACTATACATGTACATGTTAGATTGCATTGGCCAGGACCTGGATATAAGAGATCAAAGGACATGGAAGCTTCGATATGTTTGAAAATCTTAAAGTGGATTAGGAATTTATGTATGTCTTCATAAATTAGTTTTAACTTCAATCAAACTGTGTTTTCCAGTTTTAACTCATGAGTATTAAGTTTGGATTTTCTTGTGAGTCAGGTTATGTATATAGCGTATCTTAAAGAACATCAATAGTGTGTATGTTATCTTAGAGAACAACTCAGGTTAGGAATTTCATTTAGTTTATGAGATGAGATCCCTTAGCATTTGAGAGGTGTGAGGCATCACATTTTATGTGGTTTTCTTCTTTAATTATTAAACTTCCTTCTTCTTAATTAAGGTGAGATTATCGCCATGGTGGGATAAAAAAAAAAGCATTAGAATACAATCAACAATCACAACTTGGATTTTTTTGATATACTTGGAGTGTAAAATCTCCAAGAAAAGCACCACAGCACAATTACTGTACCGACAGCGCATAACCTTCTAATGCCTTTTTTTTTTTGTTATGCAGGCTTCGATTGTATGCTACGTACTAAGCTTCATAATTCAAGGATGGGAACTGTGAAATATTAATCTCCATCTTGGTCAAATATAAGATCATGTGTTTCTCTTTGGAAAAAAAAACTATTTCTAAAAATAAGTTTTTAGTTCTTTATCCTGTTAAAATTTTACATGTTTTCTTTACATTTGAAGCATACGAAAAGTCTTACATTCAATGCTATATGCTTGATGACATTCTGGGCTTACCTGTATAGTGTGATTTTGAATTGTTAACTTACTGTTAGGATATGTGAAGCTTAACTATCAGACTCGCCCTTTACTTCAAATTGAAGAGGAAACAGGAGGAACATGATCGACGACGAGCAAGCAAAAGGACAAAGGACACAGTTTGACTGAATCGCGGTCGATCGCGCATGGCGCGGCGATCGACCGCAGACGTGCATAGGTAGGTGCATTTGGTCAGAAGTTCGTCGCGGTCGACCGTGTTAGACCCTAGAGGGGGGTGATTAGGGTCTTATGCTAATCTAATCTGATTTTATGCCAATTAAAACTAATTAATAAATTATTCTTAAAAGATAGATATACAATATGTTACAAGCAAGAATAAGCAATATGAACAAATGAATATATCCTAGCAATGAGATATTACAAATATATGAGTAAGGATATATAAACTAACACAAGGGTAAAATAAACAATCTACAAAATAGATAGGGCAATATGAAGAGCAATACACAAATGCGATATAAGATATGAATACAATAAGGAGTCTACAAGTGACACAACAGCAGAGGCATTGATCGCAAGAGGGAGTAATCCAAACCGGAAGAATAGGAAGTCACCGTCTAGAGTATTGCATCCTATAGTTAGCAAAGATCAATGTACTTGGTGTAAAGAGACTGGTCATTAGAAGAAAGATTGTCCAAAGCTCAATGATTGGATGAAGAAAAAGCAGAAGGAAAAAGGGAAGCAATCATTATCAGAAGCGAACATCATTATATCGAATGGTAATCTCTCTGACTTATTTGTTTATTCACTTTCTATCAGTCCCACATGTTGTTATTCGGAGAAATCCGAGTGGATGTTGGATAGTAGTACGACCTGTCATGTGTGCTCTAGAAGGGAATGGTTCGTCGGTTTTGAGAAGGTGGAGAGTGGTGTGGTGTACATGGGTGACAATCATGCATGTCAGATCCTTGGGATAGGAAGAATTCGCATCAAGATGTATGACGAGACAGCTAGAGAGTTACATGGTGTGCGATATGTATCTTTTTTTAGGAAGAACTTGATCTCGATTGGAGCTTTGGTTGGAGAGGGTTTTAGAGTTCGTATCGAGGACATGATTCAGGAAGAACTTGATCTCGATTGGAGCTTTGGTTGGAGAGGGTTTTAGAGTTCGTATCGAGGACATGATTCTCGAGATTGTGGAAGACTCTCAGAGCTTTGGTTGGAGAGGGTTTTAGAGTTCGTATCGAGGACATGATTCTCGAGATTGTGGAAGACTCTCATATTTTGATGAAGGGCATCAAAAAGAATAACTTGTACTATTTGATTGGGAATACGGTGACAGGTGGAGAGCTGACAATTTCTATTGATTCGACTAGACTGCGATATTTGAGGCTTGGTCATTCCAGTATTGATTTGGAAAAGGGTGCATCGACCAGCAATTTGAAGTCCAGTGAACATTTTGATGTGAGCAAGAAAACTATGGTGAAGTTTGGCATCCCTATTCACCGCACGAAGGGTCTTTTCGATGGAGTTCATGTGGGCATTTGGGGGCCTTCCAAGGAGACATCATTGGGAGGTAATAGATATTTGGTTTCCTTTGTTGATAGCTGTTCAAAGCATGCTTGGGTTGCAACCAAATCCTGATTGGATAAAATCCTAGTAGTCTTTAACAGATTGAAGAAGTGTGAGATTGACAGAAAGGTGAATGTACTTCATTTTGATTTTGGTGGGAGGTACAAGAGGGACATGTTTCTGCATTTGAGCCGAGCTCACAGCATTTTGAGATACTTCGGTGGAAAGAAAATCTTGGGACAATGAGATAAGATGATAGATTTGGTGAGTTATTCCTTACTGGAGGAGGGTCGGCGTTTGATGTCAAGCATTGATTCTGATGTTGAGGCTTCGACATATTTGGGTCATCTTGGTCATAGATTGTCGACTGCTACGATTGGAGGTAAAACTCTATTGGATGTTTGGTATGGTAGTGTCACTTTGGTTGAGGCTTCGATGAGAGAGCTAATTGACTCTTAGCAGGTGGAGAGTTTTGGACAAAACTTAGATGTATCGTAGTGGGTGGAGAGTGATGCTACTTCATATTGGGTGGAGATTACTCCACATACTTGAGATCATACTGTATCATTTGGGATTCTAGGTGAGGTGACACAGTTAGGGGATCATTTGGATTTGGGTGCAGATGATGAATTGGTTGATTCGAATACAGTTGGTGGATATGATTTGGATATGGCCATTGGTTCACCTCAGGTAGAGGTGTTTGATTTGTTTAACTTTGGGGCCATTTGGAGAGCTCAGCCGCATATTTGTTGGTGAAGAGTTGAGAACTTTTCTATTTGATTGAGGGCGTTTGGAGGTCATTTGGGAAACTACGTGAAGGCTTGATTCCTATGACAAAAGGATACGTAAGCAATCATTTATGATGCAACCGATTTGATGGGTAGATACCGACATTTGGAGAGTGTTCGCATTCTCATTTGGGTCTCGATTTGTTATGGATTGAGTCTGTTGTTATGATTTCGTTTCACTTCGTATTGGACGCAACAAGTGAGATATTTGGTTTGGTTGGTGTCGGCTCAGTTTTGGGAAGACTTCGCCGAGGTGAAAAATTGTGAAATTGGCGACACAGCGACGTAGTTCGGATTTTTTGAAGCAAGGAACATTTTGGATGCTGCACAGTCCACTGCGAGTGGCGCTACGGTCGACCGCGAACGTGCACAGCACAGAGAAAGTCTCTAGACTTTTCGCGGTTGACTGCAAGTGGCGCAACGGTCGATCGATAAAACCCTGTAGTGTTTTTTGGTTCGGTCGTTGGATCCGGTCGACCGCGATGGGTTCGGTGGTCGACCGCGAGTTGGGTCTGGGCCTGCTTCGGTTTCCTGCCCTTTTTGGGTTATTGTTTTATATAAATAGGAACACAATTTGTTTAGGGATTATTGGATCATATTGATCACTTTTGGGGTAGCTTGAAGGAGAGTTTTGAGTACAGAAAAGAGAGTTCTTTTCTGAGCAAATTGTTTAAGGGTTTTATGAGAGATTTGAGGGTTTTGTTTGAGAGGTTAGTTTGAGTGATCTTGTAATCTCTATTTTGTACTCTCTTTCTCTATAGTGAAAACCCCTCCCCTTCTTGCCCCGTGGATGTAGGCAATTTGTCGAACCATGTTAAACTTTGTGTTTGAGTTTGTACCATTATTGTTTGATTTTAGTTGTCTTCTCTCTTGGTGTTTGGTTTGATTCATTGGCGCACAACAAGTGGCAAGTGACTTCCGCGCACAACAGAGCCAAGGGCTTGTTATCCGACTGAGGAGTCGTATGCCTAGAACTCTTAATAGTTGACTAGGACTTTCCTTCCCCTAATGCCAAGAGACGACTATGCGAGTTGACCAAATGGTTGAGTTTGTTTTGCTAGGACGTTTATCGTATCATTTTGCTAATATCCATATCTTGGGTGAGTAAACACCATAACATCGAGGATATCACTTACTGTATCTTTTATACTACTACTCACTTTTGTTGAAAACAATAAACAATTATGATTAAAAGTGGTGATTGTTTAATTCATATTGATAGTGGTATAATCTGGATGTGCAATCGATTTCTACTGCCAGAAGAATACACACGCTATGGATGATCTTTTCAATCTTATATAAGGAAAAAGTAATAAATAATTAAAGAAGATCAAAGGTTTTAAAAAAAATCTCAACCTGCCACATTTTTAAATATATGTTAATGTGCAGAGGAGAGGAGAATATATCATGACTAGGTCCTTGAGTTTCATTGTCATATGGCCAGCAAAAGGAGGAAAACATAAAGCAAGGGGAAATTTCTCCTGAGAATAGTCGTTATTTCGGTTCCTTTCTCTTTGCCTTAACTTACACCATAAGTTAACCCCAAAAAAACAAAACAAAACAAAGAAAAGCAAGTGCTCCATTCCCATAATGAAATAGTCTTCGCGGCTAACTGAAATACAAAATGGTAATTATACAACATTTTACAATTTTATTATCGTTGTTATTAGAACGCCAAAGCGAACTCTCTTACCTCATTACTACTTTCAAAACAAATTCGAGAGTTTTCATTTATTTGACGACAGAGTTAACGATTAAAATGCAATCTTTAGTTATTAGCTATTCGCATTTTGGGGTGTCGAAATGGGATTCGGATCCTCTCCACTACAAAAAAAAAAAAACAGTGGAGGGACCACTACATAATCACGGCCATTGATTATCTAATTAATGGTTGTGATTTTTTCTTTTAGTGTAAATTAGGAATGAGTGCAATACACGGGGGTATGGTAAGTGTTAGATTTAGATTGTATCATAACCGTCTACTAAATAATCAACGATTGAGATTAAAAGCAGTGATCTCTCCACTACTTTTTTGTAGACGCTCGCACCGGGCCTGGCCCGTCCCGATCAGGAGAACGGTTGGGTCAGGATGGCCGGGCCGGTCCGACTCGGTCAAAATGGTCACCTAAGTGACTGTTTGGTTGTTAAGGCCGGGTCAGGTCGGGCCGATCGTAACAGCTAAAAACGGTTAGGCCTTTTGACCAAAATACCCCAAAAACGATCAAAATGGCTAAAATTTGAGGGTATTTTGGTCATTTATTTAGGGGATGCCTCTATAAATAGAGGGAGTTTTTATTTATTTTTCTCATCCAAAACTCATCTACTTCTCTTAATAGTCTCTTATACTCTCTAATACTTTCTTTTTCTCTATAATTTTTCAATCAAATGACTTCCTCCGCTGATTATGAAGGGCAAAACCCAACTCCCGATTTTGAAATGAGTCCTCCTACTGCAGGAGCTACAGCTACTCCTCCTACTCCTACCACCGATGTTGATCCCGACTCCGGTGACGACGATTCTACACCAAGATCTCCTAAAAGGCCGAGATCCGATGTGTGAAATTTTTTTGAGAAGGCAGACGTCACCAGGGATGAACACGGTAGAATTCTCACCTAGAAGGCTAAGTGTGCGTTGTGCGGCCATATTTTCCAAGTTCATCATAAAAACGGTATCAACCACCTCAAACGCCATTTAGATAAACACAATAAAGGTTAGACGCCTCAAGGTGATATTCGACAATCTTTACTCTCTCTCAATCCTTATCTCTAGTAGTCTCGGTAGTTGGAATTATGACGCAGTCTGAGCCAGGAAATGCGTCATCACGTTTATTATTCTTAAAAATCTTTCTTTTAAATTAGTAGAAGATGATAACTTTAAAGATATATTTACAGATGGTTTTTATCCCATATTTAAAAAAAATTCTCGTCAAACTTATCAACGTGATATTTTAAAATATTATCAGGAGGAACAAGCAAAAATAATTTTTTATTTTTAAAGTTTAAACTGTAAATTTTTTTTAACTTCTGATATTTGGACATCTAAAGTACAAAGTGGTTATTTATGTATCATAACACACTGGATTGATAATAACTAGAAAATGTTTAAAAGAGTTATTTCTTTTATTGCATTTGAAGAGTCATGTACTGATATTAATATTACAAATTTAATAATTGAAGAACATACAAAACTAGAATTATCGGAAAGAATATTTTTTCTTTTACTAGATAATATAAGTAATAATAATATAGCTGTTGATTATACCAAAACAGCTCTGCTATTGCCATGTCATGATGATATTTTTCATATTAGATATGTGAGTCATATTTTTAAATTTAATTGTTCAAAGTACATTTGGCGAAATTAAATCCATGTTAGAAAAGGTTAGGACAGTAGCTTATGCTCATAATGCTTCTGAGTAAAGAATTAAAAGATAGAAACAATTTTGTAAAAAAAAAATTAAAACTCAGATTAATTCCAAAAGATACTGACCATAGGTAGAATTCTACCTATGCAATGTTAAGTGTAGCAATGGAATATAAAGAAATTATAAATGATTTTATTGTTTTCTATACTTCTAGTTCTAGCTCTGATAGTATGTATGGAATAACTAAGGATGAATGGACAGTTATATATAATTTAAAAGAGATGTTACAAGTTTTTTATGATGCTACTATGTTATTATCTGGATGTTATTATCCAACCATTACTTTAGCTGTTTTCCAAGTTTTAAATATCCAAAAAAATTATAAATATTGTATGGATAATTATTTTAGAAATATAATTTTTCAAATAGAAAGTAAATTTAATAAGTAGTTTATGCATATTCCTATTATTTTTAGTTTGGGGGTTCTTATAATTTATCCATGTTTGAAGGATATTGGCTTTCGAAGTTTGTTAAATTCTTTGTATAATAATATGATAATAGACACTGATGATGGTCAAACCGTTACTGCTCTTACTCATCATAATACTATAAGAAATTATTTTCAAAGATTATATGATGAGTATGCAGCTAGATATGATGTAACTACACATCAGTCTACAGGCGCTTCTGCTTCTACGAGCTGAAGTCGGGGCAAAAGTGTGAGTTTTGATAGGAATCAATGGTAGCTGAGCTAACTGGTGGATTTGGACTTGGATCATCAGCAGAGATTTCTAAAATTGATTAATATTTAACTGTATCTTTAGTTAAATGTTAAAATAATAGTTTAGATATTTTGAAATGGTGGAAAGTATATGGAACAGTTTCATATCATATACTTTCCATCATGGCTCGTGACTTACTAACAGTGCAGTTTTCCACGGTAGATTCGGATTCAGCCTTCAGCATAGCAAGACGTTTGATCAACGATCACAGGACATCGTTAGATCCATATACCGTACATGCGATAATATGCCTACAAGATTGGTGAATGTAGAGAAGAGAACGCAATGCATCGATCGGATGGCTGGTATTAAAGATAAATTTGAAGAGTTAGGACCAGCAGATAGATATAAAGAGTAGGCATTATTCATCAAATTATAATTTTTATTTCTTAGCTAAAAATTTGTGATAAATTATTTTAGAAACAGTTACAAATGATAATGATATAGATGAGTAGGTACCAACCTAGTTGGGATGTATTCATCTATTATGATTTGATGAACTCCAAAATAAATTTATAACTGTAGATGATCGATTGATTATTAATAAAGAAGTTATTTTTATTATTTTAATTTTTATAATTTTTTGTATTTGTAAATTATATAATTACAAGTGATTAATAATATGATTGATTTTGTTAAAAATTTTATTAATTTTGGCTATATATTCTTGAAATTTTAAAGAAATAAAAAAATTTAAAAATTTTAATAAAAAAATCAAAAAGAATCGGGTTGGGCCGGTGCCCGGCCCGGTCAAGCCCGGGTTTGGGCTCCGATTTTACCCGGCCTAGGCTCGG
>NW_017972552.1:0-10607 GCF_001876935.1 Asparagus officinalis | reverse complement strand
AGGCCGGCCCATTTGGATACGGCTATTCGCACTATTGACGTGGTATGCGTCCATTCTTTTAGAATGTATGCCATGAACCAAAAAATCATAATTGATAAACTGAATACATATCATGTTAGTCGCAAGAAGATGGAGTAATTTTTATCACGGCGATGTTCCAAATTTACTAATTCAGCGAGACATTTATTTATTGTGATGATCAAGAATCATTGGATACTTACCCGGTTACTGCAATGGTATACTATTTCTATTTGTCCTGAAAAGAACTAGTTAAGAAGTTAGTTCAACATTTGTTGTTACTGCTGGAATAGTAATAGTAATTTGCCCTTGAACATCCAATACATATTATGTAATAATATTGTAATGTTAATAAATTTAATTGTTGCACATAATTTGGGTATTATTTATATAATTGTTATATATATCCTTAGAAGTTATTTTGTTAGATCATGCACTGTGATGGTCACTTGCTTGGAGATATGATCTAACTTAGAAATTCCTTAAATTTGTGCTTAACCTATAACTAGTAAAGAATAACTTTGTTATAACAAGTTATTATGCATGACACCGATATATGATATATGGTGGTGGGTCTCAACCATCGGGAATGAAGATTCTCCGGGTGTATGTCATAAGCACGCATTATGATGTGTGTAGCACTAGACCGTATTTGAATTCTCTATGATGAGTCACCTAAGAGATAGAGAATTCAAATTGTTACATGGTCCATTTGACTTGATGATATTGTCATTTTCAATTTGATAATTTAGTATGCTTTGACGTGATGGTTAAGCTTGTTTAGCAAGCGCTACGCAACCTGAAACATTGGGTTGCTAAATTTCATTTAGGAAAATGATGGATGTCTAGATAGGATCTAGTATGCTCGTTATGATGAGTTAATTTATTATGCATTCCCATGAAGCTATTAAATTCCTGCCGGCAGGTGGTTTTGAAAATATTTTTAAAATTTTACTTTCTTATAAAAATAAAATATTTTGATGTTTTAAAATAATTTTTATTTATGTTTATGGGAATTGCAAATTTAGACATGAGCAAATAGATGAGTTGTCCTGCTTAAAAGTGTTGCCTAAAATAAATGATACTGGAAGGGAGTGAATGTAAGATATTATTTAATCTCATAATATGGAAGAGCTTTTATGAATAGTTGGTCGGATAGGGATTTGATTGTTAAATTAAAATTATTAATTTGATTAATAATTGGTTCTCGATATGGGACCCAATTGGTCTCACTAATGTCATTAGAAGAGGTATACATGCAATGCAATTCTATTTCTATCCTTAATTGTTATGGATAAAGTTTTTGAACAAATCTATTCTATCCTTAATTGTTATGGATAGAGTTCTAAATAATTATAAATTGTTTAAAGTTAAAATCTCTAAGACTAGTGTAATCCTATAAATAGGGTTCATATGTAGCAGAAAATAGATGAGATTGAAAATCTTATGAAGATAATATGAAGAAATAGATTTTTGAGAACCTATCTCTCAGTATTGCTCCTCTACGGTGACATGTAGATTTCAATTGGAGACTTTTTCTCTTGAGGAAGCTATTTCGGATTGATCTCGGGACGGATTATCAAAGAAATTCAGAAAGCGTTTTAGGTATTTTTCTAGATTTTAATTAATTTCGATTAATCTACATGATATGCAATTTTTCGCTGCGTATGTCATGATTCCAACAGTTACATCCAACCTTTCACAACTAAAGTCTAAAGAAAATATGTGGACCTACGGCCGTCAACATGGACTCATAGCATATTTGTCAACTTTCTAATTTTTTTTATAAGTAACTTTTTACTTATAAGTTGCTAAAGTGACATTTGCTAAGGGTTACTTATTTTACTTATTTGTTACTTATAAGTAGGGTAAAAAATAAATTAGGATTTCCCAACTTATTTTTCTCTACTTATAAGGAATTTTTCTTATTCTAGCCAAAAGACAAAAATACTCTCATGTTCTCTTTACTTAGTTAAATATTTTCTTAGTATAAAGTGATTAATAAAGTAATTAATTAGTTAATTAAATTATTAATAATTATTATTTTATTCATGTGAAATTAATTAATTTAATATAACTAATTAATAATTATTATTTTATTCATGTGAAATTAATCAATAATCACAAATAATATAAATATAAAAATATTTTAATAAACTATATTTCTTACTATGAGATAGCTAATTTTTGTATATTAATTAATTATTTTATTAATAATATTTTATTAATATAAAATTAATCAATTAATTAAATATTAGTAATTATAATCACAAATAATATAATATATTAAAATATTTTAATCAAACATATCTCTTATTATGATATAACTAATTTTTAATTAAATATTTTATTACAATAATATTTTACTAATATGAATTTAAATAAATAATTTCATTATTAGCAAATAATACTCACAACTAATGTAGTATAAAAATATTTTCATCAAATATATTTATTATTATTAGATAACTATTTTTAATTAATTTATTATTATTAACATTTCATTACAGTGAAATTAAATAACCAATCTCAATTATAAATTAATAATCATAATTAATTGATTTTTTAATAATTAATTAATTTAATATTATTTTGGTTTGTTTTATTAATAATAATACTTCATTACAATGAAATTAATTAATTAATCTCAATATTATTAATTTATAATTATAATTTATTTTTATTTTAATTACTTTTTAAAATAACTAATAAATTTAATATTATTAATTATCTGGTTAATATAAAATAAATTAACTAGTCACAATATGAAGTTATAACAATATTTTTTTGTTATTTAATATTTAACACAACCTCATTAGTTGTTAGTTTACCAAACATAAAACTACTTATATATCCTTATAAGTTAAACAGTTTACCATACAACTGTAAGTGGGTTTTTGGCCTCATGGGCCAAATTGTTACCCAACCGTTAAAATGTGATCTGGTTGTTAGGGAATATCTCATATTCTGTTGGATATTTTCTAATCAAGATCAGGCGTTACGGAGAAATATGAGGAGAACGCAGATTGCGGAGGAAAATAAGGCAGCTATTAGGGGACGGAGAGGGGGATAGAATGCCTATAAATAGAGAGGATTATCTCACCTCTAGATCATCTCAACTGAGTAAATCTCCATTGGAGTCCCCAATATAAATCTGTTATCGATTCTTCACTGGTATCAGAGCAATAGATCCCCAAAATCACAGCTTTCTTCCCACCACCAAATTCCCAAACCAAAGCTTTCTTCCCACATCTCGCCCATCCGTCCTTCGCCCTCTCTGAGCTGCGGCCGAGGAATGCGAATCACACTCGCGTCGCCAACACCCGTCGCCGCCCTACACCCGCGTCGCCAACCCCAATCGCCGCCCTACACCTGTGGCCCCGACCAGCGACTGACCTGCCGACCCGCTGCCGGCGTCGCCAACCCGCGAAGCCTCCCAAACCATCGCAATATCACTGTAAGGATTTTATTTTGGGGGGGTCTGCTTGGAACGGGTAGGGGTCTGTTAAATAGGAAAGGAATTTTTTTGTTGCTGTTTTTTTTTTGTTATAGTATTATTTTATAATTAGCTAGTATTTTCATACAAAGATCTTTATTGTAGATTTCATAAAAGTGCTACAGTTAGAAAATTCCAATTTTTAATTAATCTTTGCTTAACTTTGATGATAGTTAGCATTTATTGAAATTAACAGTTTATTTATTACCTTGGGAATTAATCTTATATATATAGTTAATCTTGTTGTTAATAAAATAATAATAATAATCATCATCATTACATTTCATCATTATAGTCACTGTATTTTTTAAAAAAAAAACCTTTTATTTATAGTTGTTTTAGTATCAATTAATTATTTTTTTTGTAAGTTATTTTTTTGCAATCTGAAATCAATTCTATTTGAAATATCATACAGCTTAATTATCGTCATGACTAGTAAATTGATTGCATCTGAACTGGCTAAGATAGAACACCTTAATGGTTCCAACTATGACATGTGGCATAGAAAAATTAAGTATGGACTTATCCATGACAATCTAGATAGTGTCCTAGAGGTTTCTGCATCAACTCTTGGTGAAGATCCCACTGACGCTCAGAAAAGAGAGCTTGATCAGTGGCAACTTAAGGACAAAAAGGCTAAAAGCTTAATGTTAATGTTCATGGAAGATAGTTTAATCAAAGTTTTTGAAAACTACAATACGGCTAGGGAAATGTGGCTTGCAATTAAAGAGAAGTATGACACTACCTCTGAGGTGAACATACAGCTCTTGATGCATAGATTTAATTCAAGCCGTATGCAAGAAGGTGAAAATGTTACCGAACATGTGAACAAGATGATTGTCATGGCTAAGGACCTAGCTTCAGTAGGATCTGAAATTCCTGAGAAATTACAGGTGGCAACTATTTTGAATAGCCTGCCACCATCACTAGATATGGCCGCCACAACACTTAGGCTTAATGGAACCATTAAACGTGTTACTGACTTGCCAGCCCAGTTAGCAATGGAACAAGATTTACTAGCTAGGAGAAAAGGTTCAGATGTGAACCTTGTGCAGCAAGAAGAAGCAAATGCAGCTCACTATCGCAAGGCACAAGGAACTCATCAGTTTGGACCTGTCAAACCTTCCTTCAAAGGACCTGGCCAGCAACGTGCTCGCGGTAAGAAAGGACCTCCTGGGTCATGCTATATCTGTAGGAAGTTCGGCCACTTCAAAGCCAACTGTCCACAGGCGAAGAGCAAGGGCGGCCCCAAACGCCCAGAACAAGGAGGATCTGGTAAGCGGGAGTTCATCGGCGTCATTGAATGTAATGCTGCAACTACTAACGTTGGTGGCTGGTGGATTGATTCGGGAGCTACCCGACATATTGCAAAGACGAAGGAATGGATATGCGACTTCAAGGAGCTGAAGAAGGGAGATCAAAGGATTTACATGGGGAACAATACCTATCTAGATGTTGAATGTATTGGTTCGTATAGATTGGATCTTGGGGACAACATTATGGTTCTTAAGGAAGTGTTTTATGCACATGGCATAAGACGTAATCTGATCTTCGTCCCAGCCCTCCTGAAGAAAGGCCTTGAAGTTAGGTTTTACAACAATAGGGTTTCTATTGGGAAAGACAAGAAAGTGTTTGCTATGGGCAAGTTTTTACCCGAACATGATTTATTCTGTCTTTCTGTTGTAAAACATAAAATTTGCAATATGAATTCTGATTTGCTTTATTCCTCGTGTCTTTTATCTGATTTTGATCTATGGCATATGAGACTAGGACACCCTGGTAATAGAAAGATAGATCAGATAATTAAAATGGATTTGTTACCAAATCTGGCAGGTGTAAGGACATTACCCTGTGAACACTGCTTAACAGGGAAAATGACTAGAAAGTCATTTTCTGAAGGTCAGAGGGCAAGTGAACTTTTAGAGTTAGTTCATTCTGATATTTGTGGTCCGTTAAGCGTAAAGACACGTGGTAATAAAGAATATTTTATAACTTTCATAGATGATTATTCCAAGTATACTTTTGTGTATCTTTTAAACAAAAAATCAGAAGCATTTGAATGTTTTAAAAGATACAAGACAGAAGTAGAAAGGAAACTTGGAAGATATATTAAGGTATTAAGAACTGATAGAGGTGGAGAATTCAATTCAATAGAATTTGAAAATTATTGCATTCATTATGGCATTAAGAGACATACCACTATGCCTTACACGCCACAACAGAATGGTGTGGCTGAAAGAAAAAATAGAACATTGATGAATGCAGTGAGATGTATGTTGTCACATTCTGGTCTCTCTAAGGATTTTTGGGGAGAAGCAGTATTGACTGCGAATTATATATTGAATAGGATTCCCACAAAATCAGTCGAGTCAACACCGTATGAGATTTGGAATGGACACAAACCTGAATTAAGTCACTTAAGAAAATGGGGTTGTGTTGCACATGTTCTCATTCCATATCAAGTTAGAGATAAGCTGGATCTAAAAACCTTAAAGTGTAGATTTATAGGCTATTCTGAAAAGTCTAAAGGATATAGGTTCTTCCATGAAGAGAAAGGGGTCATTGAAAGTAGAGATGCTACTTTTCTAGAAAATCTAGAGGAAATGGAACAAGTTCAAGAGGCAGTTCCACCTCTGCTAGACTTAGATGATGTTCCTAACGATGACCTGGACATAGTGGATGAAGTAAATCATCCAATAATGGAAGATGAGCCCTTAAATGAGAATATGCCTATGGAAAATCAACCAGCTGAACCTGTCCAACCTGTTAACCTTAGTGGTAATAAAAGACCCAGAACAACACCTGCATGGATGAATGATTATTATCTGTATTCATGCGAACCATCATGTTTCTCGGTAGATATTGACATAGATGAACAATCTGATCCCTTGAATTATGTGGATGCTATGAGCACACATGAATCAGAATAATGGCTGGAAGCCATGAAAAGGGAGCTTGACTCAATAGAGAGAAACAATGTATGGGAGCTATGTGACTTACCAGAAGATAAGAAGTCCATAGGATGCAAATGGGTGTTAAAGAAGAAATATCGGGTTGATGGGTCTATTGATACATTTAAAGCCCGTTTAGTTGCTAAAGGCCTTACTTAGAAGGCAGGTATAGATTATCAGGAGACTTACTCTCCGGTGGCTAAGTTTGTCTATAAGAATTATCTTAGCAATTGTTGCACATCTTAACTTGGAACTTTTTCAAATGGATGTCAAGACTGCATTCCTCAACGGAGAGTTGAAGGAAGTAATATATATGAATCAACCTGAGGGATTTCAGGTTGAAGGACAAGAAAACCAAGTGTATAAATTAAAGAAATCTTTATATAGTTTAAAACAGTCATCTAGACAGTGGTATCTCAAATTTCACAATACTGTTATCCAACTTGGTTTTGTTGCTAATAAATTGGATAACTGTGTATATGTCTTGAAGAGTGGCAGCAGTTTCACAATATTATCTCTGTATGTAGATGATATTTTGCTGGCTGGAAATGACATAGAAGTGCTGAACAGAATCAAGTCAGCACTTAGTAGTGAATTTGAGATGAAGGACATGAGAGATGCATCCTATGTTCTTGGTATACAGATCCTTAGGGATAGAAAGTCTAGAATGTTAAGTTTAAACCAAGAAAGGTATTTGCATGCAATACTTAGAAGGTTTGGGATGCAGAATTGTAACCCTGCGCCAACACCTTTGGTTATGGGAAAACGGTTGTGTAAAGAACAATGTCCTGGAGAAGGGCAGAAACCACTTGATGTCCCGTATGCACAAGCTGTTGGAAGCTTGATGTATGCAATGTTGTGTACTAGACCAGACCTGGCATATCCGGTGAGTTTGGTTAGTAGATATCAAAGTAATCCTGGTCCAGCACATTGGGAGGCTGTTAAGAGGATTTTGAAGTACCTGAAAGGTACTGTGCACCATAAGTTAGTTTATCAAGCAGATTCGCTTGAGGTTCTTGGTTACTCCGATGCTGATTTCGGAGGAGATAAAGATGACGGGAAATCCACATCCGGACATTTGTTCATTTTTGGTGGTGCAGCTGTTTCTTGGGGTAGTAAGAAACAGGAATGTGTGGCAAGATACACACAAGAAGCTGAGTACATAGCCTGTAATATGGCCACTACTCATGCAGTCTGGATAAGACGGTTCCTAAAGGACTTGGATCTCAATTTGGTAGATGGACCAATTGAGATATACTGTGATAATCAAGCAGCCATCAGCTTGATCAACAGTGGTGCAAACAGTTCTAAGGGAAAACATATTGAGATATAATATCATTATATTCGTGATATTATGGAAAAGGAAGAAGTCTGTGTGACTTATATTCCTACTAGTGATATGATTGCTGATCCCTTGACGAAGGGTATCCCAGCAGGTACATTCATCAAACATGTTAGTTTGATGGGACTTAGAAATGTCTAAGTTAAGGAAACTTTCATGAAAAATGAAAGGAGACGATCATGGATAATGGTTGTACTCGGTTTATTCACGTAGAGTGAAAAGTGTATATATCTCATGGATAGTGGGAGTATGAAATTACATCTTGAGTCACATCTCACGGATAGTGGGAGTGTATGCTCAGAAAGTATTTAGCCATTTCGGCCAAGTAGGAGATGTAAGTGGGTTTTTGGCCTCATGGGCCAAATTGTTACCCAACCGTTAAAATGTGATCTGGTTGTTAGGGAATATTTCATATTCTGTGGGATATTTTCTAATCAAGATCAGACGTTACGGAGAAATCTGAGGAGAACGCAGATAGCGGAGGAAAATAAGGCAGCTATTAGGGGACAGAGAGGGGGATAGAATGCCTATAAATAGAGAGGATTACCTCACCTCTGGATCATCTCAACTGAGTAAATCTCCATTGGAGTCCCCAATATAAATCTGTTATCGTTTCTTCAACAACTTCATTTTTTCCTTACGTACATACTTATAAAAAGTTCTAAGAATAAGTGATATGCAATTTATAAGTATCTATAAAATAAATAGTAGCCACACATGCTCTCAGTTGACACAGACTTAATATAGCCAATTAAGATTTGGTAAACATTAAGCTGACACAGACCTACTAATGAACATAACCAATTAGATGCCTCTCTAGACCTTCTAGAAGCTGAAATATATAAACGCGTTAATTGCAAAATGACTCCTACTATAATTCAATTGAAGATAGACCCCCTATAGTTTTATTACTTCCGATAAATCCCCTATGAATTTATTTTTTCCACTCTTGTAATTAGGTGATAGTACAGGAAGTTATCCGCAATTAACCTTAATATTGAATTTAACTAATTACTTACTTGGTTAGGGCTCCGCAGCAGCAGCATTATTGCCCAATAAAAAATGAAAGTATTTAAATTAGAAATGAGTTGTCAGTTTCTAAATGGTTACCTCATATATGTGATGACCAAGGCACGCTTGATCCTGAGACGATCCCGCGTTATGATAGTAGGTGTGACGCATGATCGTGACGACACTGGAGACGTCAATGTGAAGACAACTCACAATCGGAAAGGTTGTGTATGGTCCCACGTTAGAAATAAAGACGATTTTGGAGGAAAACTATCAAAAAACTAACATTTTTAACAACTTTCTCTTTTTTTACCCATCCAAAAAACCAATCCAAACAGCCCCATCAATCACATTTTTTATTCTTTGATTTTATTGTAAGATTTGTGTCAGCATATTAAATATATTAAATATATTAAATATATATCTTAAATACAGTATTAATGTATAGAATAAATCTCAAACAAAAATATGCGATTAAAAAATTAGCGAATAATAACTCATATCCACTTAAGTTTATGATGGTTTTACTATATCTCTTACAATGTTGGTGTATATAAAACATGATAAATTCGGGAGTAAACCCCTTCTAGCATCCTTATCACTAATTTACCAACCCTCTAGTTTTATTTTTACTGATACATCCCTGAGTGAAAAAAAATTTCACTCTTTTGCTCTAGAAAAGTCTACTTGATCAAAAATCAATTTTCTTTTTCTTTGAAGGTAAGGAGTCAAAGTTCAATTAAGAGGGTCACTTGGTCTATCAAAGGACTTCAATGGAGCTGAAATATTCTATGTTCAAGTTTCTCTATAAATTATGTCATACTTCTGTGTTATTGGTTAGGTCTAATAGAAGAGTCAAGACAGCTAGTTATAATTCTGATACTATTTGTCACATCCGAGGTCTGTAAGCCAGTTAAAACGAAGCTCTAAGACCCACTAAAGCTCTATTTGGCAAAACTAGCTGAAAGCTACGAGATTATAGCTGAAAGCTGTCAAGCTAGTTGAAAGCTGTGAAATTGTAGCTGAAAGCTGATAGCTGTGTAGCTAGCTGATTGACTAGAACTGTTTGACAAAAGAAGCTGTACAACTAGCTTAAATTTGTTAAATGACTAAAAAGGTCATACAATATTATTAATATAAAATTAGAATTATTAGGGGCAAAAACGAAAGAAAAAAATTGACAGCTCCTTCCCAAAGACAAACGCTACTTGAGATAGCTTTCCAAAAGCTACTTGCAAAAGACACAATCTCCAAAATAATCTCCTATTTTTGATCACCAAACAGCTCTACTAGCTTATTGATCAAGTCAATAAGACACAAGCTCTTAGATAAGACACTTTTTTTGGTTGCCAAACAGTGCCTAAGTGCGATGTGTTGTTTGGTTCAAACTGCTTCTAAAAATAACTAAACATGATTACACTTGACTTTCACGACCTATCTTTTAAACCTATTATTATGCTTATGAATTCCCCATGTTGGACTAAATTGGGTATCTTAATATTTTCTCAAAAAGAACATAATATTTCAATATCCATATATCCATATTTCTCTTCACGACTAAAGTGAAACTTATGTCCTTGATCACTTAAGAGCCGTGACCGTCTCCTCCAAAGCAATAAGATTTTAGTGCAATTTAAACATAGAGTACATCCCATCCAAACTGTAGAGAGAGAGTATATATATATATATATATATACATATATACTAAGAGAGAGAGAGAGTATATATACATACATACATACATTATACATATATAAAAGAGAGTATTCTTATATATATATATATATAT
>NW_017972551.1:2562-9544 GCF_001876935.1 Asparagus officinalis | reverse complement strand
CCCCTCCCGACCCCCCCTCCTCCGGAACCTCCCGACCCCCCCTCCTTCGGCGGTGTCCGTTGCGGAAATCAGTTTAAAAGGTATGATTTTTCTACTGAGCTTTAGAAATTTTAATTTTATTATTAATTATTGTTGAATTTGGTTAAAAACCCTAATTATGTTGAAAAATAAACGAGTTCAATTCTGAAAATCCTAACTTAATTAAATACATGTTAATTCATTTGAACAACACTAGTTATCATTATTGAGTTTTAAACACTTATAAACCCTAACTCATTTAAGTTTCATTCGTGCTATAAGTATGTGTGATTATTTAAGTTTGTGATGTGAAAATATGTGAAATAATTTTTTGTAAAAAATAGAGTGATATATAACACATTATAAATTTTTATAATGTGTTATAATCCAATTTAGGTGAATAAAAAAATAACGTTATCCCTAGACTTCCGTCCAATAATTACATCCAATTATTTGGACTTATAATATATGATATACGATTCAGATTTGGGTAGGAGACGATGTTTTCTCCCATAAATGAGCGTTTATTTTATATTATAGGAATAAAAAATTGGTACTGAAATTCGTAATTATTGGATCTGTCCTTCTCGGACGGGTTAGGAATATAGTAGTGCATACATCCAACTTTGTATACTTTGTATATTTTTATTCTTGAAAGTTTTGGCAGCACCTATTCGTTGTTCTCCGTGTACAATAAGCGTATGTTGTTCCGCGTTTCGGGTTATTACTGATACGCATAATAACATCTGCACAGTGTACAGGGAGAATAGCGGGTAGGTGCTGCCGAAATTTTCAAAAAATGAAAATATACAAAGTATATGAAGTTGGATGTAAGCACTACTATATTCTTAATGGATAGAAGCCTTCCTATGACAGCCGCAAGATTAGTGTAATTAGTTTTTACGTATGTTTTATATATATTTTATGTAGATAAATATTCATATTGTTAAATGATATATGAACGTATGTTTGATGTGTGTTGAATGTATAAGAGTAATGGATGTATTAGTAGTTGTGAGACTAATCGTATTTAATATTTATATATAATTTACAGATGAGGATAATTCCTGACAAGTCATGGATAGATATCCCTAGGTATCGTAGATTTCACGACACACGATACAAGGAGGGATGTGAAGCCTTCATGCGTTATGCGGAAATGAATCCGAGAAATTTAAGAAGCGGTGCTATGTACTGTCCTTGTTGTAGGTGTAGGAATTTGAAGCTGCTGAATAGAAATGATATACGGATTCACCTAATAAAATCAGGTTTTGATGAGAAATATAAATACTGGAACTGGCATGGGGAGGGTATCACTGAAGATGATGATCCAAATATGCATGTTGGTACGTCCGGTGGCCAACGAATAGATGACACAGAAACATTGTTGAATGATATTTTTCCTCGACCTACAGAATATGATGTTGATGATAATGTCGAGGATGATATTGGAGACAAAAGTGAAGATGATAACGAAGTTGAAGCTGAAGAGGTAGGAGGTGTCGTGAGTGTCGAAAATATTGATGATATGCATTCCTCCGCAGAAATAAAGCGAATAATGGAGCTACTAGAAGATAGTGAAAAGGACTTATATGAGGGATGTACCGAGTACTCCAGATTTTCATTTATACTGAAACTCCTTCATATTAAGACACTTAGCGGTATGTCAGATAATTATTTTGAAATGCTTCTTGATTTGCTTCGGACTGTAATCCCTGGAGGAGAGAATAGCATACCCCAAACAACTTATCAAGCTGAGAAGATTGTCTCCGCTCTGGGTCTTGATTATAATAAGATTGATGCATGTCCGAATGATTGTATTTTGTACCACAAAGCCAATAAAGACCTTCAAGAGTGTCCGACATGTGGAGCTTCTAGGTGGAAACAGCGCACAAATTCTTCAACAATGATTACAACGGAGACAGGGATAAGACAGAAGAAAATTCCAGTCAAAGTGCTTCGACATTTTCCATTGGCTCCTAGATTGCGAAGATTATACATGAACAAGGAAACTGCAAAGAATATGAGGTGGCATAAGGATGATCGAGTAGACGATGGTAAATTGAGACATCCTGCTGATGCTTTAGCTTGGAAGCATGTTGATAAAATTTATCCTCGTTTTGCCGAAGATTGCAGAAATGTAAGACTGGGTCTATCAAGCGACGGATTCAATCCATTTGGGGCAATGAGCTCTGGTTGGTCTACGTGGCCAGTTATATTAATGCCATATAATTTACCTTATGAAACAGCCGTTTATGATACTTTCATTACTGATACCCGGTAAGCATGCTCCGGGAAATGATATTGATGTCTACTTAGAGCCTCTAATTGATGAGCTAAAACAATTATGGTCTGAGGGTATTTTAGCATATGATGCCCATTTAAAAGAGTCGTTTAGATTACGTGCTATTCTACTATGGACGATTAATGATTTTTCAGCTTATGCTAATCTGTCAGGGTACTCTACGAAGGGCAAGTGTGCTTGTCCTGTATGTGGTTCAGAATTTGAAGCTATTCAATTACCACCGGAC
Organism: Asparagus officinalis; assembly: GCF_001876935.1. Classification (NCBI taxonomy): domain Eukaryota; kingdom Viridiplantae; phylum Streptophyta; class Magnoliopsida; order Asparagales; family Asparagaceae; genus Asparagus; species Asparagus officinalis. The sequence continues at coordinate 6,995 of NW_017972551.1, read as the reverse complement.
TTTCTCAGTTTACCTTTACCTTCGGACTCTCATAAGTCCAAGGCTGATTCAAGGAAGTACTACCCACGTGCTGCGAGAAGGTATCAGGAAATGCTTTCTATGTTGGAGACTAGGAAAGCTGTTGCACTCGCAGCAAAAGAAAGAGAGATAGCGAATGGTAAATTATATAAATATTTTTAATTTTCACATTTGTATATTATATGATATATTATCATGTTGTCATTATTGTAGGTGCTAAGAAGGATCGCATAGAGGGACGACGTGGCGGAGGTAAGCCTGATTCTAAACAACCGCCAAGAGGAATGAGGGGCATTATTAGGTGGAATAGTTCTAATTTGCCCGTTGGTCCTTGGTCAACCCGATTGAATGCATATATTGGGGTTCTCATGCGTAGAGCGACCATTATCAACCCTTATTTTCATTTTCGAGAATTACCATGGACCGCATACGAGGCGATATGGACTGCGCTTATGGTAAGTGCATATTGTTTTAGATTTTCATTTATTAATAATTAGTAATTGATATTAAATTATCCTTACTAAATGTGTATGTAAATCTACAGGACTGCTTCTGCCTTGAGGACTTTGAGGGGGCTTGGAATTATGTGTTTAATGTCAAGGTTGAAGCAGTCCTCAAACAATGGAGGCATGAGATCAAACATGAAACCTATGACAGGTATGAGGAGGACTGGCAGAGGTTTTTAAACCTCGATGACCGAGTTGACGAGATTCATTTCACGGCTCTCCTCATGTATTGGGACAGCGATGCCGCCAAGGTTAGTTTCATGAAATTTAGTTTATAATTTTAAGATATTATTTCATTTTATATTTACAGAATTTTTTTAAAGAATAAATCCACGAAGGGGTCAGAAAATAGAAGAAAGAAGCTGCATGACCATCACTTGGGCTCACACTCCTACGCCAATCTGGAGGATGTTTATTGTCAAGATACGGTATATGTCATTTAAAGATTTAAAAGATCTTAATGTTTAGTATGATTATGAAATCTCATAATTTATAATATGACAGGGGAAATCATTAATGCCGATACACTTGAGGGCCAGAGCGGCATATGGTACTTTTCGTGAACAATATAGGGGTGATGAGAGGAATCGGGATAAGATCACGGCAAATCTCGAGTTAGTGGTGAGACTTATACATATCTTGAGTAGTATTATTAATTCTATTTTGTTAACATTACGAGGAAACGAGAACACAAATAATATGGTCATTATCTTGAATTAACTATACATATGTGATTTAGGAGGGATTTGAGACTGCATCCAAGGAGGCTGCATCTGTGTACATTTCGCAGGAGGAGGAACAAACCGAGCCGGACCCTCACATGCTTTCTGCAGAGGACAACATTACTCTCACACAGCATTTGATGGGTCATAATAGGTATGGATGTAGAAAATTTGAATCAATTTGAATACTACATTCCTATTTATATTTTTTTATCATTATTGAATTCGAGAGGTAAATTTAATATTTATTTCTCCCTAAACATAGGAGAGGGAGATATCCTCTGCATGGTGTTGGAGCTTCACCTGGTATAAGCATTAGATCGTCCACACACACCATCTACATCGACGAGAGCAGCCACAAGCAGTTTCCAGGCTATGCCATTTGTCGCACGTATCTCTGCGTATCTGATTGACAAAATTGACCCGGAGCTGCATATTCAGGTGACTAATGAGATGACTAGAGTTGCGCTGACGGCGAACTCGATGGACGATCTCATGGGGAATGTTAAACAATATTTAGGCGGTGCTATTCCTTATAGCGTGTATGGTGGTGTCATACGGATCATTAGCTCGATTGGCGATAATTTCGGCGCTAGACAGAGTAGTGCTCATGTACCTTATTTTTTCTTATATTTATAAATTCATTTTTATCTAATATGTTATTAAACACCACATAATGATTATTCAATTAAACATTCAGAGTGGAGATATTGGAGGGAGCAGCACCCGTTCTCGTAATCGGGATAGAGATACCCCCGCCGACGACGATGGATGAGGTTTTTTTATTTTTAATGCAATAAACAGTTTTATTTGTTATAACACTACATTTATTCATGTCGTGTATCATATCTTAGTCACTGGCATTGTTAGTATATATGTTGTTGGATGTGTTTTAGACGAAACTGATTGATGTGTATTTTGAAGTGGATGGTTGGATTTGTACAATGTGTTGGATTTGGTTATATAGATGTTTTTGAATGGAATTGTTATGAATTTTGATTATGATTGGATGGTTAAATGTGGCGTGTACAGTATTTTCTGGATGTATTCAAATATTAATGTAATTATACAGGGAAATACAAATTTTAATTAATTTTTTTTCCTGAAAAAAAGCAATCTAGACGGAATTCCGTCTAGATTGAACCAACCTAGACGGAATTTCCGTCTAGGTTGTAAAAAACCAACCCAGACGGAATTCCGTCTGGGTTGCCAACCTAGACGGAATTCTTTATTCCGTCTAGGTTGATTTCCGTCTAGATTGATCAATCTAGACGGAATTCCGTCTAGTTTGAAGCAATCTAGACGGAAGCAAAATGAACCACTCAAACTAGACGGAATTCCGTCTAGATGACCTAATCTAGACGGAATTGCAATCAACCTAGACGGAAATTTCCGTCTAGGTTGATCGTTTTTCTACTAGTGACCCCCATCTAGAAAGAAATTTGGCTAGAGAAACCCTAAAGTTAGAAGATCCAAAACCCATCTCAAGTTTCATCTATGGATTCAGGTATAAGCTTCCGCTCTTTTGATTCTTGTTAATCTCTTCGAATTAATCATGGCTTTATGGTTTAGATCTCAAGTTTTTATTAGATCTAACAAGAAAACCCCAACTTTCTTTTTTTTTTCTTTTTTCTTACAGCAAAACTCCTAAATTGACAAGAAGAGTTGGAGATTTCTTTGAAAAGAGAAATACAACTTTAGGGCTTTATTTTTTTTAAAAAAAAGAAAGCTAGAGGGTCCCTTAGAAGAGAGGGGCAATACTTGGGGGTTTCTTTGTTAAAAAAATTAAGAATTAGTAGAAAAGCAACGTAAAACTTGGAGGTTCTTTTTAGACTACATTCTCCGTTGAAATTTTAAGTCACCCCATTACTTGTGCGGCCACTAACTAAGAAAGCTATATTTCACAATATTACAAATGATGCGGATATGTACTTTTTTGAAATATGGAAACTCAACATGAATAGTTGTAAACTTTGTAGTTATTGCTTATATACTGACACCACATTTCAAAAATCCTGAATTCGTCACTGTTCCTAAGACATTAAAATTATTACTGTAGAGTTCCTTTTTAACTTTTTTGGTTAAAAATAGCTTTCATTTTATTTCCCTCCTTATTCCTCCATCTTCGTTGCTAGGTTCACACGCAAATCTATTTTTTTTCTTTCTTTTTTGAAACTCCGAACTTGTTTTATTTTCTGTTTATCCATGCTTGTAATGTTTGAAACAATCAAAACTTTTTTTAAAAATTTAAGATGAGTTTCTTCATTGAAATTCATCAAATAAAAGTCTAATTTTTTATTGGGTTAGGTTGGGGTTTTAAATACACATGAATTTTTTGTAACTAAGGGTATTTTAGTCATTGCATATTTCAAATTAATAATATTAGGGTGTTATTTAAAAAAATAGAAAGATGAAAAGGGTTTTGTGAGACACCCCATAGTTAATGGGGGTTTAGCCATATTTTGAAAGTTGAGAGGGTTATCTATAACACCCTCAAATGTAAGGGGGTTATCTAAAGTTAAAAGTAGCTTAGGGGAATTTTCTAAGACAAGCTCCCTAGTTTGAAGAAGATTTTCTATAATTAACTCTAAAAATATACAATCGGTTTTTTATTTTATTAGGGGGTGCTTGTTTCAAATCCTATAATTTTAGAATATGAATTTCACAATGGGATTTGAAATCCATAGGTGTTTTGTTATGGGTTGAGAATTTTAAAATGTTGTTTGTTTCATTAATATTTTGGGATTTTTAATACTACAATTTGTAATATTTTGTTTCTTTCAAGCTCAAATTGTAGTATTACCAAATGCCAAAAATTTATAATATGATGAATATGCTACCTTGGTGAGTTACCTCCCACAAAACGAAGAAATTAAGATTTGTTAAATTTTCTCCAATTGAGAGGTAAGCACACTCATTTATGGAATTTATCAAAATCCTCTCCAATTGAGAGGATTTGACAAATTCTAATAATTGAGCACTTTTTTCAGTTTTGGGATTCAATATTCTATAAAATTTCTTAAAACAAATACCATATATAGAATACCGAAATACAAAAAATCACTTTTTGCTTCCAAACTTGTAATCCATACAAAATGCCAAAATTTTTCGTGTAGCAAACACCCCCTTAGTATAGTATTGATTTACTAATGCATCTTTTCATAATGTATTTGCGAAGTTATCTTTT
>NW_017972551.1:0-2326 GCF_001876935.1 Asparagus officinalis | reverse complement strand
CCGCCGTCGACGCCGCCGTCCAGCTCCCTGACGACCCGCTGTACGCGTCGCCGAAACAAAGAACAACAAGTAGCTGTCACCGCCTCGTCCACGGACCTGTATCCTCGCACGGTAACGACGTATCGATCGACAATAATCCGACGCAAGATCCCTATTCTTGCTCAGTACAATTTTAGATTCATCATAGATTAATTATGCATAAGATCTCGTTTCTCGAACAATTATTCGTTACAAATATAGAACTGTCGTGAACATATTGAACTGAGAACTATAACATGTGACCGTTACAATTATAGAACTGTCGTGAACGTAATGGACTGTGAACAATAATGTATCACCATTCACGTTGTAATACATATACTATGATGACCTGCACGGATTTATTTGACGAATGATACTAAAAAGTACTAAAAATAATATTATGATAATAGATACTGTAAAGATAAAATAAAATAAAATTATTTTAGATTAATTTATAATTTTAAAGAGTTTATTTGATAAAATAATAATTTTAGAATAATTAAAATAAATTATTTTGGTGAAAGAATCATTTTAGAGTAATTATAATAAATTAATAGAATTTATTTGACAAAAGAATTATTTTAGAATAATTATAAATAATTTAAAAGAATTTACTTTAGAATAAGTATCAATTTAGAATAATTTTAATAATTTAAGAGAGTTTATTTTATGAAAGGAATTATTTTAGAACATTTATAATTAATTTTAAAGGATTTATTTTAGAAAAGGGATTATTATAAATTATTCATGATTTATGTTTCTTAATTTTAATTATGTGATATGCTATGATATTGTTGTATATGATTAGTTGCATTTATTACTCTTTGTCATGTTTGAGAACCGTTAGAAATTCATGACTAGTGTGGTCTGGTGTGTCCTGTTTAAGACTTAGAAACCTGTGTGTATGTTAACTTAGAAAAACAAGAGAGTTGGGATGGGAAAGTCTCTGTTTATGTGATCGGATCAGGCTGTTGATGTATCTTTCAGGCTCGCACCAGTGGTCGGTGTCACCACTGGGGTTGGTTTGTAGGGCTAAAGTAAAATGTGTACATCACTTTGGTCAGTGAGAATTTATTTCGTCACCCGAGTTTTGTTTGAAGTTCGGACCAGACAGAAAATGGATGGCGTGTAGTCCTCTAGGCCGCATGTGTAGCGGGATTGGATACACGTAGGGGATTTGTGAACAATCAGTTATCTGATAATATGAACGTTGACTCTGTGTGAGATATGTACCAGCGACCTGTTATATAATGGCTAGTAGTATGACCTCGTTACTTGGATGATTAGTATGACCTCGTTACCCAATCTATTTTGGATTCTTCTGATTATTATATTCTAGTGGTGGATTCATTTAGATTATTACTATTATTATTATTATTGTTATTGTTCTTACATTGGTCGTTCGACCATTTCTACTTTCCTTGTGGGATTTTGCCGTGTTCCATGCACGTTGACGTACACCTGTTTTCTCTGGTGTACGTCAGATTTAGAGGACGGACGGGTCCAGTATGATGATGCATTAGAGCAGGAGTATGCCCACCCGGAGTATCTTCCAGGTGGAATAGAAGAACAGACGGAAGCTTAGCCTTTTCTTTTACATAGTCGCTGATGGACACTAGATTACTTATGTAGTACCTTATCCTTTAGTCTTTCGAGGGACTTAGTTATTTTTACAGTACTTCCTTCTTATTTTGTTGGATTATGTATTTTCTTATTTTAGTTGGACTGTTTTGTAATAAGGGCATGTTTGACCCAAACTTTATGTCTCGGATGATATTCTATTTGTGATATGTCTCTTTTTTATTCTGAGTTGTTCATTATATTCTCGCTACTATGATCGGAGATCTGTGCCTTTGTATTTATTTCTTGACGCTTAGCGTATTAGATTGAGGAGAAATGTTTAATTTTATTTATTCTCCTTAACCTAATACGTCGCAAGCTTGCTCGCGTCTCGGTTCCTTGGTATTTTGGGAAGCGGGGCGTGACATAACTTTTGCGCAAATTATAATTTACCATATTTATTTATTTATTTATTTTTAATATAAACCATCTTAGTTTGCTCACATGTTCTCAATACCATACTTTTTGGCATGTTCTGTTTTAGAAAAGTATGAAATTACTATAATATCCCTCAGTCTAACCCAAAAGAAAAAAATGAGAGGAGAAGAAGAAGGGGAGAGGGGAAGAAAATTTGGTAGGATTAGTAGCAAGAAATGAGGGGGAAAGAAGGTCACCCGGGAGAGTTGAGAGAGAGAGAGTAGGGGGAAGGAGGAGGAGGCGGCAAGGAAGAACTTGAGAAAGTTGA